>NC_134266.1:83619447-83841947 GCF_031893055.1 Leptodactylus fuscus | reverse complement strand
CTGAGGACTCAAAAAACCCGTCTTTGTTTTAACCATTATAATAAATATCAAAGGAGATGACTGGAAAATGGCTATTACACTGACTTCCTGTATGTTTTGTCAGAATCGCCATGTCTAAGACTAAGAAGTTGATTAGAGCGGGCAGAAACGACTTTGTACAAATCATGCCGAAATAAACAACACGATTTAATCTACATGGCGAGCTTCCAGGGATGTCATAAAATTGCAAATCCAGATTTACCTCGGCCCACACACAGGCCTGGAATGTCACGGGCTTCCGCAAACTTACATAAGCTTAATATAGATATGGGGTAAAGTTAACTTGCTCCATTTGCAGTCATTTATAACAGTATTCTTATGGCTATATAGTAAAAGCAATGATGTTGGGAAAGTGTTGGAGGTGTCACAATGTTCCCAGCAATGTAGTAATGACCGAAAATAGCGAAAACACTAAGCAAGCACTAAATAAACTTTATTATTCATTCCACCAGAACAAATTGGGATACAACTGAATATGCTTATCACCCTTACAGGAGAAAGGAAACAACTTACGGTATTTATGGCTTCTTTAAAGGTCAGTAAAAGAAGAAGAAGAAAAAAAAAAAAGAGTGTATAATACAAAGTACAGGGATTTATTTTATTTTTATTTATTTTTTTTTTGGGGGGGGGGGTTTCATGCTCTGCCCACTTACAAACATCACTAAGAATAAAAAAAAGTTTAAGTCTGAAAAGTTTTACTTACTTGTTCTTTAAGGGTGCCTTCACACGGAGTAACGCTCCGCGCATTTTGCTACATTTTACACGTGTAAAAATACACGTGTAAAATGTACTAAGTCATTGAGTTCAAAGTTTTTTTTCGTATAACGTGCGTCTTTTAGCGCGTGCAAAAAGACACGCCTTAAAAAAAAAGCCATTGAACTCAATGGCTAACTACATTTTACACGTGTATTTTTACACGTGTAAAATGGACAAAAAGCACGGCAGCTTGTTTTTCAAACTCTTAAAGGGATTATATCATGAGAATCCATTTTCTACAAAGACCACGTTGGAATAGTCTTTAGATAGGCTATTCTTCTACTACCTTTCTTCTTCTGATCCGTGTCGCTGATCCTGAGAATTTTCTTTTCTACTCCTTATACACATGAGTCTTCAGAAAGTGCAGGAGGCATCCCGTGTACTCACCGAAGATGCTCCAGCGACACCTCTATCTTCTTCCTACGACTCTCCGCCACGTCATTACTTGGCAGAGCCGATTACGCATGTCCATACGGCTATTTTCCTGTGGCCGAACGGACATGTGCAGTTGGCTCTGCCAGTTGATGATGTGGTGGAGAGGCATCGGCAGAAGAAGAAAGAGGCGTTGCTGGAATGCCTTTGTCGAGCCCAGGGGATGCCTCCTGTGCTTTCTGAAGACTCATTTGCATAAGAAATAAAAAATTATAGAATTCTAATGATAGAATCCCTTTAAATGACAAATCTGCTTGCAAAAGCTAGGTAATGCCAAAGACTTATTATCAGCCATATTGGTTGTCAGGTAGATTTCCATGAAACTGTATTAACCAAGAGAAGGTAGCGGAAAATAAGAAAACCAGACTGTTGTGACGGGTATAACCTATAAGTAATGTATTATGTAAGAAGAATAAAACACTGCCCATGTTACCCATAAGCCCATATGAAAAAAAAAAAAACTGCAATCTCCTAATGATGTTTTTCAGTCTCTAGAAGTAAATCACATGATTCACAAATTAAATTAAGGAGAAATTTACACCCTGCCTGGCACAGTTCACTTGATCTTAGAAAATATTCTCACAAACCCAAGGATGCGTTAGGCTTATTGTGAAACTTACTAAACAGCAGAATCTTTCTTAATACATCTACGCATTCATAGAAATATTTTTCATTAAGAAATAGACAAGGTCACAGAAGATGTCATTGTTTTATCGATTTTATAACTAATTAAGAGCTGAACACAATCTTTAATAATAAGACAAGAAAGAACATTTCAAGGACTTAAGATTCAAACTTCATATACACATTAAGGACATACAGCATGCCATAGCATCCCTATGGGTGAAGAAGGAGATGTCCCAGTAAATTCTCCCTAAGGTCAACCTGTGCAATGCTCGGAGAAAATGAAAGAAACCAAAGAGCGACATCTAAGAATCTAAAGTTCATGACAATACAATTAGCAACAAAATGAACATGTACGACTGCTCTACAGTCAAAAAGTAAAAACAGATTTTTCTTAAAAAAAGAAATAGTACTTCTACCTCTGCTTGAGAATTGATCAAAAACCCCAAAGTGTAAATGTACCATAAGAATGGTAGAATAGTCTACTACTCTCTCAATTTTCATCCTCCAGCATGTCATCCACATATGACCATACATCGGTAATGGCAATTTCAACACCTCTAAGGCTTACTAAGCAGACTACACCTACCGATAAATGATATATTTGACTTATCTATAATAGCAGTAATCCGCTTCAGACATCACATCAGTCATTGACATTTGCAACAAGGCTATTTTTCTACCAGTATAAAGAAGCCGCTCCTTAGCATTAATACAGGCAGCTGCTCATCTTCTGAAACTGCACATTTAAGATCCCATTCACATCTGCTTTCGGTGGGTCCGCTTGGGAACGGAAACCTATCTGCATAAAAAAAAAAGGTTACCTAAGGAAACCTGCTGACCCCGTAGACTATAATGTGGTCCATGTGGTTTGCACTCGGTTTATGTACAAAAAATGCAGAGAAAAAAAGTGCTGCTTGCCAGACTTTCCTCTCCACATATTTCATGCGGTATTGGAATGGAATGGCCCGAACGCAGATGTGAACTGGGTCTAAGACACATGTTGGCGGAACATGAATAATTGAAATATTAGACTGGGGTCCCCATGGCATAATCCTATCCACACGTTGCAGAAAAACACCCACAGCAGAAATGCTGCTATTTCCAAAACTGCCGGATTTCCAAAAACGCTGGCCGTTTCCCAATAATTATAACTGAAGCAGAAAGTCCGCAGAGGAAAACTCTATGAAGTTTCTGTGAATGGCGTCACAATGCGTTACCGCCACATTTTTTCCCCGTAGCTCCTTTTCCTTGCAGCCCACTTAGCCTTAAAGGGTTTTGTACAATGGCAAAAAAAAAATATATATATATTTTATATGAGGCTGCTAAAAGTTAATACAATGAAAGAGGCAAATAGAGCACTACTGTAATATAAAAAAAAGTTTCTATTTTGAATCACATTTCTTGGTCAACCGCCAACTTCTAATGTTTTCAAATGACAAAAAATAGGAAGTTCTAATCATTTTTTGTTGTTTTTTGTAGACATCAATTTACAGTATTCAGAAATTGATCAAAGAAAAGCAAAACCTACTTGATTTTTAATGAATATAATTAATATTATATTATAGGCCAAGGAAACAGATATATTAAGGTTTTCTTAGTAATTTTTGTGTGAACAGAAAACCCACCCATTGATAAGTACTAAAATGGATCTAGGGCTACATGGTGTAGCGATTTACACAAATGACCTGTACTCACAAACTTAAGATCAATAACAGCCTTCCGCTTTATAATCTGAGACGAGATTATAAGTGGAGATAAAAAGCACAAACAATCCAGCCCAACCGGTTAGCATTGAAGTACACAGGAGTAGACTATGATAGCAGCCTAGAAACCCGTCTGGCCAGTTCAGTGAGCATGTCACCGAAACGCTGACCCAATAGGCTGACACCAGAGCCAGTTTCACCTTACTCACCTCTTATCCCAACATTTTTTTTATGAGCACAAACTCCCAGCAGGTAAATCTACTCCTGTGATATCAGAGAAAAGGTATTCGTATATGGCGCAGATAAATACGGAAATCTTTATTTGAAGTTTTAGTCACCGCTACAAAGTAAAAGAGAACTTGCAATGGCAAATGAAAACTTATAGTACATTTACTATTATTGTATGATCTCAATATAAAGTAATAAATATCATGGTAGGAAATGAATCAGATCAAGATCAGACATTGAAATATATGTACAATGGTGAATGGCGCCTTTTGTTGCTTCGATTTCTTGAGACTATAAAAGACTGTTTATTCAGCAGAGCACCACCATATATGAGATAGAAGATCCCGAATTTAAGGAACTGTATTAGAGGAGGATATCAATTTTTGTCTATAGTTTTGATCTTTTTATTGTTGAATCATGAACACTGATCTTAACTAAGTCAAGTGAGGCCTGCAGTGCTTTATATGTTGTTCTGGGTCATTCTGTGATCTCCTGGATCAGTTGCTCTTATAGTAATTTTTGTAGGCCAGTCACTTCTAGGAAGGTTCACCACTGTTCCATGGTTTTTCCATTGGTGGATAATAGCGCTCACTGTGGTTCACTGGAGTCCCAAAGCCTTTGAGATGTTTTCCCCTACTTCATGTTGCCAGACAGATTCTATTTATTGATTTTACATGTCCAGCAGGAATCAGGCCAGCATGTGGCTAGTGAAATTGAACTCAGCTTTCCAAAAAATGTGGTTAATTCATTGGGGGAGGGGTCAATCACATAGGGCCAGGTTGTTTAGTATAACTTTTTTCCTTTAATTTAAACATCATGTAAAAACTGATTTTTGTATTTACTCAGGTTACCTTTGTAAGATATTTTGTTTGATAATCTGAAACATTTGGGTAAATACTTTTTCACAGCTCTGTAAGGGCTCGTTCACATCTGCGTTCATGGGTCCTTATTGCAGGTTTCCGTTTCCTGCACAAAACAGATGCAGGAGACGGAAGCCTGCAGGAGACTTTCTCACCCATTCATTTGAATGGGTGAGAAAGCTGTCCGGCCGTGCGCGGCAGTGAGCGTTTTGCGCTCTCCGCCGCAAAACCGGGTTTTATAATCCGGACACAGAGTCGGACATGCAGTACTCTGTGTCCGGATAAAAAAATCCGGTTTCGCGGCGGAGAGCCTAAAACGCTCACCGCCGCGCACGGCTGGACCTGATCTATGGTTTCCGTCTTCTGCCATGCAGAAGACGGAAACCATAGTACGGAGACCCCAGACGCAGGTGTGAACCCAGCGTAAGACAAGTGACCAGTCATCCAAAATCAGTGGTTTTGGATGTATGGACACCTTAAAGGGTTATCCAGAGAAAGTAAAACTTCCCTGGTGGCATGGGCAGTTCATGCTCACCCTGCCACACTCCTCTATTGCAGGGGGGCAACCCCTCACCAGTTAAAGGTTACTGGTGCTGCAGGATGAAGTCACCGACTCTAGCTTCAACCAATCACTCTGGCCTATGACAAGCCGAAGTTGGAGTTGGGTATGTCATTCTACAATGCAGGCAACATGAATTGGCAAAAAGAAATGGAACTACTTGCAATGGAGTGTGAAGAAGGGAGTACGTCTATGTTTATTGTCACAGGTTTCTCTGGATAACCCCTCTAAGATGTTAGAAAATGGGACTCCATTGAGTCAATGAGACAGTGAGACTAACAAATACAGACAAGAGAACCAGAATCACGTATAAAACCATTGTGGGTACAAAAATGTATTTATTTCACATGATTTCTAAAAGTTGTCTTGAAGAGTTGTCTATAAAAATGGTTACAGTACATCACATGGATCTCCTGGTTTCTATGTCAAGCTTATGGGATTCATTATGGGTATTGTTCTAATCCTGGTCAGTAAAATCTTTACCCAAATAAGGTTTGTTCATCTAGCAGACACACAAAGCAAACTAATGAGCGACATAAACAAAAATGAGCAGCATTCATCTGCACAGAGTCATTCCCGCGCTGTAAAAACATCTAGAGTAAAAAAAAACAAAAAAAAAACCAGTAAACATCAAAACGTCAAAGGCTGGAAGGTATAAAAAAAAATTGAGATCTTAAAATGCGTCTACAGCCTGTATTTGCATTTCTTATATTATGTACTTAGCATTTCAACAATAACCACATTGCATTGTGATCGGGTACAATAACATCTTTTATGAATGCAAATGAGTGTTTTTAGAAAAGCTATTAGCCAATTACATTCGCAAAAAGCTTTAGATCCAATATCAGCTTTTAGTAAACTATTACCTAATGGATACAAGAAAGGCACCAGCATGAAAGCTATTGTGGTCAAATGTAAGGTCTCCATTCTTATGATTCAATGAATGTCTAATGCTTAAGTACCAAAGTTTTGCATTCCATTGCCTTAAATATATTCTATACAAAAATACTTCAGCGCTCCAACTCAAATTTCTTAGAATGCTGTGAATGAATAGTTGTTGAGCTGTAATGCCTCCTAATAGCTAGGTCAGAACATAACAAAATACCTAAGCCAGATAGTTTTAGTAACCTTCAATAAAGGAGAAAACCTTCAAAGAGTAATAGGAATAGAATGTTTATTGGGAAGTTCACATGTTTTACTCATATTTACAACTATTATCTAAAGAATATATATGTTAATGTAAACAAAACAGACATGGGCGTTCATAGTCAAGAGTCTATATATGACTAAGATCAGGAAAAAACAAACAAGAAACAACTTGGTATGTACCACACTGACGTACAGCCATATCTCGAAGATTTGTCCCATCTTTCTCTACCTGGTAATGGAATGGATCGGTCAGTTAGCCACAAAATTGTCATCCAGTCATGCTGCAAATTCTTCATATAATGCATCAAGTGACTACATTGCAACTAAAGATGGCTAGCTTTTGTCCTGCCTTACTCCCCCATGCACATGTATGCTTTGCAAAGTATGACTGTGTTCTCAATGGCGAAAGAGAACTAAGCTATGGTGGCAGCTTATTTCTTCAAAACAAAAGAACTGGGCATTGAAATTCAATATGCTCAATTCTTCCTTGCTTTCGAAAGTTGGTTTCAGGAGGTCCCCATAATATAAGAGAGTGGTCCAGTCTTGATGAAATCGGTGGGTTCAGTTGACTTTTCCCTAATATGCATGGGACCTTAAATGTTTTGAGTCATTTAGATTACTAAAGATTGATAGCACAGAGACATTTTGCTTTACTTGTTCATATAGTACCAACATATTCCCCAAAGGTGTACAAAAATTGTCATCATTCACCTCAATCCTCATGGGAAATTAGATTGTGAGACCCATTATTTCAAGCACACCCACTATATTTCATAGAAGGTCAATAAACCATCGCTACGCAGAGAGGAAGGCCATATAAACGCTATGCAGGTGATGTTCTTGGTCGATTTTGAAATAAGGCAACGGTGCTAACCACTGAGCCAACATGCTTTCACACCTTCTATGTAACCTCTTTGACTGCCCATCTTCTACATGATCAACTGATAACACTGATAATCCATTGGTAGAAGTGAAAAATAATAAAAGCTGTTGGGGACAAGTGGGGGTGGCATAGCTACAATAACTTTCATTAGACTGGCTTTCCACACAGCGCAGAGGGAATTCAACAGGCAAGGATAAGGGAAATGTACATAAAAAAAGTTGTGTGTGAGACCACCTAATGGAGATTATATACTAATGCAAAGTATGGACATAACCAGGGCTGTGGAATGAGAGTCATGGAGTTGGAATCAGGAGGAGTCTAACTGAGCCCCCAAGGTCTACAACATTTTAGACATACCTTGTGTAAAGGATTAAGGCCTCGTTCACATCTGCATTGGTAATCCGTTGGGGGGAGTCCATATGACTCGTGCGGAGACCGTGCGGAAAGCACAGGGACCCCATTATAGTCTATGGGGTCCGTGTGCTTTCACTGTACACCGCATTCCAATGCATTCCATGTGGACTCCCCCGAACTGATTACCAACGTAGATGTGAATGAGGCCTAACGTTCCTAAAAATGCATCAGGGATTTCATACGCATTTAATGATATGTAACTAAAGGTTCTACCATTCACTGGAGGAGAGTTGTTGTCTGACGTGAAAAAGTCTGGTGGCATTAGTCTTAAGGAGGGAACATATAAGCCATAAATTTATACCTAAACACAAAAAAGAAAGAGAACATGTAACACCATGCTAGCTAATTCAAGAATTCCAATTTATAAACCGCAAATTCAAATGGAAAAAAGAAGTGGAAATATAGAAGAGAGAAAGGATATTTGTGGTGTGGTGGTGTCCCAAAGCTGGAGATGTCAGAATTCCAGACAGCTGAAATAAGCTCTGAAAAGATGGCATGAAACATTTAGCCCTACTACTAGATTCCAGCCATTAATGTACCTCAGAGAAAACTAGTCACTTGTCATTCCTAGTGGCCAACAAGCTTGAGCTGCTGCTTCAAGCAAAGGATCAATGATCCATGAATCATGGGAGCCATCATGCTGTTAACTGCAAATATATTAGTCAACTATATACTTCAGCAAGCCGGGCCGATGGTGGGTCTATGTTTACTGTAGATAAATGATACTATGAATTGTATGAACCATAGCACACCAATGTCAATATGTTGCTATTATGAGCATTACCCTTTATTACGAAATACTGTACAACTCTGTTTACAAAAAGTTACCAATGGAGTTACCGTGCTCTGCAGGTTGAGTCTTTGTTTCTGGAATTTAGCAATGGTCTGAGTTCACAGACTTCACTGATTCAGATATTTGTCTATTACATGGCAAACAAGTTTTTAGCAGGCAGAGGGTAGTTTCTGCTTGCAAAGACATTGACGTATAAAGGGAAATGGGAGATGACAGCAGAACAGACACAAAATGTGTCAGATATGTCAACTTTTGTTTACTAGAATACTAGTATTGCCCCAATTCAATGTAAACTTCTGACTTAGCAATGCTTTATGGAGATGCCCCAGTTATCAAGCATTAAGAAATACACCAGGATAACCAAATCTTACACATATATAATCTGTATTATATGAACTACGCACAATGTTAGAGAATGAGACAAACCATAAACTATCCCATTGTTCTCTACAAGTTAGGTACAGGCTGTATAATGTTAAACGGGTTGTCAGTAGAGATGAGCGAACACTGTTCGGATCAGCCGATCGAACAGCACGCACCCATAGAAATGAATGGAAGCACCTGTGAAGCTGACTTTGCCGGCGGCCGGCGTCACAGGTGCTTCCATTCATTTCTATGGGTTCGTGCTGTTCGGATCGCCTGATCCGAACAGTGTTCGCTCATCTCTAGTTGTCAGACTTAGAAAATAGCCTTATGCAATAAAGCAAAAATCTCCCTTTTTATAGGTTCTCTATTCCATCAGCATCAGTGCAGTCCCTGTAGTAACCAGTCCTTGATAACATCAGACTTGTGTTCAGGGCACCACTGCAGCCAATCACTAGACTCAGCGGTGACCCGTACATGAATATCACATGACTGCTGAGGCACAAATAAAAAGTTATCAAAAGACGTCTCCAAGGACAAAGCATCTGCAGCAGGAATAAAGCACTTAATTGATATTTATAACATTTACTGCATACAGGCCAATTCATTGAGTTGAACAACCCCTTTAATATGTCCAGTGGCGTAACTAGGAATGGCGGGGCCCCGTGGCGAACTTTTGACATGGGGCCCCCCTCCCCAAACCGATGCCGAAGACCTCGACTGACCCCCTCCTCCGCACTCTATTTTGTCCCTTAGTAAGCCCTGCACACAGTATTATCCCCAATAGTGTCCCCTGCACACACAGTATTAACCCCTATAGTGTCCAATGCACACAGTATTAACCCCTATAGTGTCCAATGCACACAGTATTATCCCCCATAGTGTCCCCTGCACACACAGTATTTACCCCTAGTGTCCCCTGCACACACAGTATTATTAACCCCTATAGTGTCCAATGCACACACAGTATTAACCCCTATAGTGTCCAATGCACACAGTATTAACCCCTATAGTGTCCAATGCACACAGTATTATCCCCCATAGTGTCCCCTGCACACACAGTATTTACCCCTAGTGTCCCCTGCACACACAGTATTATTAACCCCTATAGTGTCCAATGCACACACAGTATTAACCCCTATAGTGTCCAATGCACACACAGTATTAACCCCTATAGTGTCCAATGCACACAGTATTATTAACCCCTATAGTGTCCAATGCACACAGTATTATTAACCCCTATAGTGTCCAATGTACACACAGTATTAACCCCTATAGTGCCCCTGCACACACAGTATTATCCCCCATAGTGTCCCCATATGTCCCACTGTGGACACCTATAAACATTTATTATACTCTGGGGTCTGAAAAGACCCCAGAGTATAATAATCGGAGACCCGGGGGATTAAAACCATTAAAAGAACAGAGACAGTTGCTTACCTGTTCCTGTCGGCTGTCCTGTCCGCTCTTGTCCAGCTTTAATGACGTCAGACGTCACATGACCCGGGAAGCTGGCCTGGGTCATGTGACGTCAGACACGAATGACGGAGGCCTGGCAGGATCGCGGAGAGGTAAGTAACACTGTTTTTTATGTTACCTTACCCCTCCCGGTGCGCCGATCATTATACTCGGGGGTCTGCAAAGACCCCCGAGTATAATGATAGCCTCTGTGGGCCCCGCAGTGTCACTTGCCGATCCCGGCCCAGCCAGGATCGGCAAGTGAATGGGGCCCGTAACGGACTTTTAAAAAAAAAAAAAACGCAGCGGTAGCGGCTGTCACCGGGCCCCCTAATGGCCCGGGCCCTGTGGCAGCTGCTACTGCTGCTACCACGGTAGTTACGCCCCTGAATATGTCCCATCCTTAATTCTAGTAAGACCCAGAACGTCTCTGCACACATTTCCAGGCCGAAGCTTCTATTTGTTAAATTTCAGTTCTGAGCCCCTGCCAGTTTGAAGCAAAGCAGACAATTCCATTTCTTTCCGCTCTTCAGAGATACTTTAATAGATCCTATTTCAGTCAAGTCCTCAGCTGTCTTTCATCGTGTTGTTTTGCTTCTTGGCAGCATCTAAGCAGTGCTGGAAAACTAGCATTATTACATATAGTGCTTCACAAATTATAGCAACGCATAATATTGGAAATTTCCATTGCTATAGCTTTTGACCATATAGCAAATATTTTGATGCTCATATCAAAGTGGGTTAAAAGATTACAAGCTTCTTACAGCCTACTTGCCACATTTATATTATTTAGCCCACATCATAGCATAGACGATAGAGAGAGCCCCCATTAGGGTACTATGTTTTGGCAGTCAGTCTGCCCGGATAATGGTGCATGAAAGCATTTGGTCGTTTTTCCAACCAGAGTGTTGCAGCCCACTGGCAGGTTTCCAAAGTGTGTTGGGTGCTGGGGCACCCCTGATGGGAATCTTATGGCTTTTGTACAACACTTAAAAACATTTGTTTTATGGGACTCCAGTTAAATGGATGCCACAGTGTTTATTTTTTGTACAAAGAAGACCAAAGGACTATGGAGACAGTGAAAGTCATAAGAGCAATCTCTACACATACTATGGAACATCCTGGCGCTGTGTCATACTTAGGTAACTTAAGTCATCATACGTCCATTCTCCAGGGCAAGAATTTTTCCAAAATGTTAATCCATTGAAAGTAGATAACTGTCCTTAATCTAACATTTGGGAGAAAATTAGAGGGTACAGTCAATGCGTCAGCTACTTAAAGGGGGTCTTACACCAGGAAACTTAATATTAAACAAGCCAAAGTGCATTATAGTGGATGTTATGCTGTGCACGATCATACCTTTAGATAGTTCAATAGATGCATCATTTCCATGAAAGTCAATTATAGAAATATGCAAATTAAACTCAAGAGTTATGGGATATGCCAGAGCTTCCAAGGGCTCTAGCCAAGAAATGCTGAAGCTGTCAATCAACTGTACAGGAGCAGCGAAACCTAGAGACTGAGTACTTGGAGGGTACGGTACTCCTTCACTCCACTTTATTTGTAGTTCTAAGAACAATTTTCTCCAGGGAAATGGTGCATGCATTTGAAGAAATATGATTGTACTTCGCATAATGTCCCCCACAATGCATTGTGACTGGTTTGATATTGAATTTCCTGGAGAGACTCCCCTTTAAGGGTACAGGCACCCACATCAAATCAGCAGTACTCTAGTGACACGTAGCACAATACTAAATAATACTATCCAGTATCAACACTACGAGCTGTTCGTCATGAAGAAGAGTCTGAAAAAAAAAATGTACATGCTGACCCAAACCTCTGCCACAGTCAAAATCAACTGCTGTATTCTCTCGGCAAGACATTAATCCACACCTTGGCTCCCCGCACTGTTCTTGTGTAATTCCTTCTACCACAAGAACCGTTTAATTTAATCTTCAAGGTGAAAATAAGTTACAGTATTCAAGCTGCTGCTCCGCATTAATGTACTATAGTTGGATTACTTCACCAACGTTCTCTTTTTAAGCAAGCGAGAATTGCCTACGGCAAAACTGTAGGGGTGTTTCATGTGACCCATCAATAGCTGAAATCAAAAGTTGAAGATTGTCAGAAGCAGAAACAAAGAATAGTTCACCTTCACAGTAAAGTAAGTAGAAGTTACTCTCATATGCTGTAGATAGTGTTTAGGTCTTAAAATTCCATAAATGGCTGACAGCCATTTGAAATGACATATGCCACTTCTGTCACTGTACAATATATACACAACTCCAGATTTTAGCTTCCACAGAAGGCTGAATCCTATTTGAAATGGCATATGTGTTTTTGACAATTAGTAGGGGAAAAAAATTGTCAAACTTCAACTTATCCATTGTATACGTACAGGGAACCTGTCACCATTAACATGCAGTCTAATCTAACAGCATCTTGTTACAGAGCAAAAGGAGCTGGGTAGATTGATATGTAACATTGTGTTATTAAAATATTTAATAGAAATTGTAAGATACTGATAAAAATATCTGCTCTTTTTGTCCTTAAGAGTTCAGTTGTCGGTACTAGACTGTTAAAGGGGTTGCCCCATCTCAAGGATCCTATCTATACTGGTAGCTTGAAGACTTTTCCTAAATATATTGCTTTAGAAATGTTGCTTTGTTTTCCTGCTATATGAACTTATTCCTTCCATTGTTTACACAGTGTTGCCACAACCAAGGACCTGTGAGATAGGACAAGTGACGTCACTTACTCAGTGCAGGACAATCAGTTCAGCTAATTGCAGTTTGCTGATAAAGCCTGGTCTGTTATCTCATGGTTTAGTATGTCAATCAGTTCAGCACCTCCTGTTCCACATCATGATGCTTTCTCAGCAAGATAGGTTCCCTTTAAATCAGGATGGTGGAGCCAGCCAGACTGCAGCTCTGATTCCTGCTCCACCTCCTTCATAAATGGCTGACAGCTATGGTGGGACAAAAACGGTTCCTCTAATTAAGGGAAAAAAAAGTCAATGATTAAATTCTTATGAAAGTAAATATGCAACAAGTTATACATCTAACTATATAATATCACTAATGACAGGTCACATCCCTACAGTGGACAGGCGGCAGAGGGGAGCAGAAGACAGATCCTCTCTGCACAATCTCATCCCTTCCCTCTTCTGCTGCCCAAATCCAGATAAAACTCTTCTGCCGCCTCTTTACACAAGGAGAGTGGCATTGGACAAACACTGATACACGCTAAAGCAAGACAAGTGGGAAAAGGAGAGTACTCTGGGGTATCCAGGCCCCTCATCTTCCATAAAATATTCCTGCCTACTTAACCTCCAACTACACTCTTGACAATGGGAGTCAATGTGCTAAAGGGGTTATCCAGGACTATGATATGGATTACTGCAGCCTCTTCACAAAAACAGCACCATACACTGTATAGTGGTTGTTCTTAGTATTGCAGCTCTGCCTTATTCATTCAAAAGGATATTTAGCTTCAGTATAACCATGTGACAAATGGCCATGGTGATACCATCATCTCCGAAAAAGAAGTGGAGCTCAATATCATAGCCCCAGATATCCCCTTTAACTGTACTGCACCCCAGATTTATTAAAACAAAACGGTCTCAAAGCAAAATGACCTCAGGTGCCTATAGCAACCGATCACACCATAGTTTTCATTTTGTATTCTGCTCCTTAAAAGTTAAATCTGCATTGTTATTGGATGCTATGGGCAACTTAAGAACGTTTTACTTTTAAACCATTTTAATAAAGCAGCCCCTTAAGATCTTTAATACATCCACCTCAAGGTGGTGACGTCTCTCTTCTACCCAGACTGTCAACTAAACAGCTATGGTTTTTATTGCTTCCATATAGTGCCTTGTGGTCCAAACAGCTCTAGAACAGATGGGCTCACAGTGAGAATGTTGGATGAAAGCTGAAAGAAGTCTTCCAGTCTTGTTACAATACAATACAAACCTATAATGTCCACATCCATGCTTGCCGTCATTGGATAGAAACATTCTTGTATACATCCAGATCCTGAAAACCACAGCCATGTAATATTTCTCCCAAATGCATGCAGTCTAGGCAATCTGCTATGAGCGAAGCCACCTGGACGTTCCACTGATACATTGTAACAAATGATAGTGACAGCGGAGAGATTTGTTATGCTGCTGATGTATTTAGGTCACAGAGGAATGTCTAGACTGAGCACAATTGTAGCAAACTCTCAGCTATGAGAAGGATTAGGTCTCTGTGAGTTGCCAACCGCTAAATAGCAAGAGTGTTCACATTTTCTGACCGTAAATACAAATTTTTACAAAAAACATTACATTAGTATACTGCTGCGGGGGAAATAGAAATTATTTAACCAATAATGGCAAAATAAAATTCAGCCTGCAGTTTAAAGCCCTCTGTAGCTGGCAAATGGGATCCGAAGTACCATATAGGGAGGAACACACTCCAGGAGCTCAACCAAAGCGCCGCTTAATAATCTGCTATATAGATATAAATATGTATTCTTGGTTGTCTTTCATATCAGTTTCTTCATACTTCCAGACACAGCCATCTGCTTAGCCTGTGTATCACATGCCTGGTATTATAGCTGCAATTACTCAGGCATGCCAGCATGAAACTCATGAATAATATTTCTAGTCAGCAATTAAAATGTTAAGAGTCAGATTTGTTTGACAGCTCTACTGATCTGTGACAGCACGCCGACATTTCGCTCAAACCCCACTTTCTAGATAGAAACGATAGTTAGATGCAATGCGGTTAGCCTCCCGAACAGACATCTGAATCCAACACATTCAGGGGCTGTTATTACTGTCAAATGTAACAGACTTACAAATGAGATGAGCATTTTCCAAACATTTTGCTTTTTGTATTTTACTGCACCGTTGGCGGTTCGGGTGGATTTTTGCTTTGTTACCAAATGTCTGGGGCTGAAATACGGTTATATAAAAGGCAGCGAATAACCTTGACCAGGTAAAGGGTACAGGCAGCGGCAAGGAAATGACAACCATTCGCAAACAACGGTATTCTCTTTTTAAAGTTCAGCTGGGAAAAGTCGCTGTCTACCAAGCTATCTGATTCTGAATGTCCGCCAACAAAACACTTCACACTTGCACCATGGACCTATACTAGAAAAGTAGCAGCTAACCTACTAAAATGCCAGAGAAACAGAGATAGGGCATTAAACACACTGCTGCGAAGATCAACTATGAAGCTGGTTGGAGATTTTACCTAAGCTGTACAGAGTACAATCGATTCTTCACATAATGTATAGTCTCTTCTGAATGAAAGCGGGCACTTTGACAAGGGACGGAGGTGACGCTAAGGGTTAGAACAGCCATCAGGGTGCCTGCAGCATAAGAAGTCTAGTCATTTGCAGTCAAGAAACTGTTTCACTTTGTGATTTATTGGATGATAATAGGTATGGAAAAAAAAATCAGATCATTTCCATCAAAATTGCAAAATTGCCATTGATTTTTAACTAAATATACCTTTGCATAGCCATTAGAAAGGCTATTCCAGGCATTCCTTTGATTCATTGATTGGCGCCGCAGTTTTTGAATTGGACCACTTTTACTGATATGCAAATTATCCAACATGGATTTGCGATGTTCCCTGAGCACCGTTTGTGTCATCAGCCTTCCCCGGATCTCACCACCCCCTTCTTTACACAGGATCACACAAATGGTGCTCAGGGAACATGTAGAAGTCTTCCGGTGCTCCATTCTATATAATTTCCATATTGATAAAATCGGGCTAATTCAAAAACGCCGATGAGGATCAATGAATAGAAGGTATGCTTAGAATAGGCTAAAGGCTATGCAAAGATATGTTTAGGTAAAAATCACTAATACCAATGATAGACTCCCTTTAAAAGGGTTATAAAAAACTTGATATATATGGCTGACCTGTGGGCTCTGTCTGATATGGCCTGTTATACCGGTATACATCTAAACCAAATATATAATATATCTCATGAGTAGAGATGAGCGAACAGTAAAATGTTCGAGGTTCGATATTCGTTTCGAGTAGCCCCTCAATATTCGACTACTCGAATCGAATATCAAACCCTATTATACTCTATGGGGGGGAAAATGCTCGTTTCAGGGGTAGGCAACATTCGATCAAATTATACTTACCAAGTCCACGAGTGAGGGTCGGGCTGGATCCTCCGAGAAGTCTTCTCCGTGCAGCGTCCCCGCGGCATCTTCCGGCTCTTCATTCACTCTGCCAGGCATCGGGCCTAGGCAGAACCGACTGCGCATGTCCGCACTACAAGCGGGGAAGCTGCACGGGGGAAGCCGCACGGAGAAGACTTCTAAAGGTAGGAGAAGAACCAGCGTTGATTGGCCAACTGTATAGCATTCGGCCAATCAATGCTGGTTCTGCATCGAATTTTTCCATTCGAATAGCGAGTGGTACTCGATCGAGTACGAGTATTTCGAATACCGTAGTATTCGATCGAATACCTACTCAATCGAATACTACTCGCTCATCTCTACTCATGAGTTCTGACCATAGTCAGGTTGTGCATTAGGTAAGTTCACACAGAGCTTTTTGAAAATGGATGAGGATTTTTGAGGCAGATGAGAGGCAGTGGCTAATTTATTTTATTTTTTTTTCACATTTTCATCTACAAAAAAAGAGTCATGAACAGATTCCACCTAAGAACTCCCATAGATACTAGATTAATAAAAACTCCAAAGAGAATAACATACCTTAAGGAAAAAGAAAGATAAAACCGCAATGGGAAGGTTATGGGTCATGTTGACATTGAAAACAGACAACAGGAATGCAATCTGACAAGCAGGTTTACCAGGCTGAGGCATTATTACAATCTGTTATGACTGTACATAATGGAAGGACGAGAGGCAGAGAGAGAAGGTTGAGCATTTCTCCCTGCTGTTCCTCAAAATTGCTGGAGACGACTAAAATAATTCAGAAATATATTTACAATATAAAAAACCGCATTCAGCAGCAATAACACGCTGCACCAAAAACTTTAGTACAATACAGTAGCAATGTAAATAGTCAATGCAGCAAGACAACAATTGCTATATAAAATGAATGAGGGAGTGATCATGAAAGAGAGCTGGACCGCCAATACTGCAGTTACATATGGGGTCCGGTGGCTATAATGGAGTCTGTCAGGTGTTCTTCATTTTTAACCCATTTATGCCAGAGGTTGAAATTTTTCAGTTGTGTGCTATGAGGCTGCTGTTCTGATAATGGAACTCTAGACATAAACGGGTTAAACTGAAAGCTGCGAAGAAAAATGGCCTCTTTCCAACGATTTTTGGTGAACTGTGCAATGGAAACTCCAACGCAGATACACAGTCCTATGAAAAAGTTTGGGCACCCCTATTAATCTTAATCATTTTTAGTTCTAAATATTTTGGTGTTTGCAACAGCCATTTCAGTTTGATATATCTAATAACTGATGGACACAGTAATATTTCAGGATTGAAATGAGGTTTATTGTACTAACAGAAAATGCGCACTATGCATTAAACCAAAATTTGACCGGTGCAAAAATATGGGCACCTCAGCAGAAAAGTGACATTAATATTTAGTACATCCTCCTTTTGCAAAGATAACAGCCTCTAGTCGCTTCCTGTAGCTTTTAATCAGTTCCTGGATCCTGGATGAAGGTATTTTGGACCATTTCTTTCTACAAAACAATTCAAGTTCAGTTAAGTTTGATGGTCGCCGAACATCGACAGCCCGCTCTCAAATGATCTGAAAACAAAGATTGTTCAACATAGTTGTTCAGGGGAAGGATACAAAACGTTGTCTCAGAGATTTAACCTGTCAGTTTCCACTGTGAGGAACATAGTAAGGAAATGGAAGACCACAGGGACAGTTCTTGTTAAGCCCAGAAGTGGCAGGCCAAGAAAAATATCAGAAAGGCAGAGAAGAAGAATGGTGAGAACAGTCAAGGACAATCCACAGACCACCTCCAAAGAGCTGCAGCATCATCTTGCTGCAGATGGTGTCACTGTGCATCGGTCAACTATACAGAGCACTTTGCACAAATAGAAGCTGTATGGGAGAGTGATGAGAAAGAAGCCGTTTCTGCACGTACGCCACAAATAGAGTTGCCTGAGGTATGAAAAAGCACATTTGGACAAGCCAGCTTCATTTTGGAAACAAAAATTGAGTTGTTTGGTTATAAAAAAAGGCGTTATGCATGGCGTCCAAAAAGAAACAGCATTCCAAGAAAAACACATGCTACCCACTGTAAAATTTGGTGGAGGTTCCATCATGCTTTGGGGCTGTGTGGCCAATGCCGGCACCGGGAATCTTGTTAAAGTTGAGAGTCGCATGGATTCCACTCAGTATCAGCAGATTCTTGAGAATAATGTTCAAGAATCAGTGACGAAGTTGAAGTTACGCCGGGGATGGATATTTCAGCAAGACAATGATCCAAAACACCGCTCCAAATCCTCAGGCATTCATGCAGAGGAACAATTACAATGTTCTGGAATGGCCATCCCATTCCCCAGACCTGAATATCATTGAACATCTGTGGGATGATTTGAAGCGGGCTGTCCATGCTCGGCGACCATCTAACTTAACTGAACTTGAATTGTTTGTCCAAAATACCTTTATCCAGGATCCAGGAACTGATTAAAAGCTACAGGAAGCGACTAGAGGCTGTTATCTTTGCAAAAGGAGGATCTACTAAATATTAATGTCACTTTTCTGTTGAGGTGCCCATACTTTTGCACCGGTCAAATTTTGGTTTAATGCATATTGCGCATTTTCTGTTAGTACAATAAACCTCATTTCAATCCTGAAATATTACTGTGTCCATCAGTTATTAGATATATCAAACTGAAATGGCTGTTATAAACACCAAAATATTTAGAACTAAAAATGATTAAGATTAATAGGGGTGCCCAAACTTTTTCATAGGACTGTAAAACAAGCCTAAACAGAAAGGACCATACAACCACAATGGTGAATTTTGCAATAAATTGTGTTTCTAATTGACATGCATCGCTAATTAAAAATTTGACACAGTTTATCATATAGATACATAGCAATGCATATAGAACACAGTATTGGATGTGTATTAATTTTTCATATACAGATGTGGCAGAGTTAAACGAAACTTCTGCAGCGTGGTATCTTATCACAAAAAAACCCAATAAAAAGTCATTGAAAAAGTTTTTCCGATGTCTTTTCACTGTTTTTTGTTTCTTCCTGTGGTAAGATATCACGCCGCTATAGTTTAGCCAATTGCAGAATTTTGGATTAGATCAGGCTGTATTAATGCTCCTGTGTGAACAAGAACAAACCTTCATTCAGGTCCTGATCTACGTTCTCTGAATTATTAGGTTTGGGGATTTTGATCAGTCTTTTCATTTCAAATGGTTAAATCAAGAGTTTCAAAAGCCTAGTACACAACACAAGTAACTATGACACTATAGGAAGGAATTTATTGGCTTTTTGTTGCAGTAATCTGTACAATAGACCTCACTATTTGTATCCTGATGGGGGGAAAAGTGACAATTTAGGTCAGGTACAGAACAGTAAGACTCTCCACGATTTAATTGGGGCTTTTAAGGAAATCTGTTCACACAAATGGCTTTGTTATAGTGGTAATGGGCTTCCTACAAGGTGGAACATATGTTTCCACAGTATCGAGTGTAGCCTGCTCAGTCCAGCCCTGAGTTCTCTAATGGATAATGCAGAATCTGACGGAACAACTGAGAAGGTTATGGTTATGCCGGTCAATGGCAGAAGCTCATAAAATGAAGACAATAAGGATATGTCCGCATGGGGGTGAAACACTGCTGCGCTATTGTACACACTTTCCGTGTGAATTCATGTAGTTTGTATGGATGGAGTGTATTGGAGTGGTTTTATAAAAATCTGTACATAACTTCACATTCACAGTAGATCACTTTTTTGCTTAAAAATCACACTTCTGATTTTCCCTGTCCAATGTAGAGTGTTAAAGGGAATCTGTCAGCAGGAAAATCAGTATCAGACTAATGAAAATACCTTGCAAGGCAGCTTCTACACTTTCCAAAGATGCCTTTCTTATTCTGCATTGCAATATTTTTATGAAAATCAGTGTTTTATTCCTATTATTATGTGTAGAAGCTGAACAGGGCTTTAGGTGAGCTTCTTCTCCTGCCAGGATTTCACTCTCTGCTCCACCACCACTCCTAACTTCTGACCCGCTCCTCTCTCCATTGCATCTTCCTCAATGTCACTCTTTGTCTGCAGTTATGGGTGGTTATCTAAAACAGAGAGTAAATCCCTAGCAGGAGAAGAAATTCCCCTAAAGTCCTTTTCAGCTAATTTGCATAAATATAAAACACCAATTTTCATGAAAATGGAGTTGCAATGCAAAATAAGAAAAGCATCTTTGGATACTGTAGGAGCCGCCCTACAAGTACAGTTCTCAGTCTGATACCTATTTTCCTGCTGGCAGACTCCCTTTAAATCCAGGGCTGTGGAGTTGGAAGCCCAAACCACAGACTCCTTCATTTTTCCACAGACTGACTCTGCCTCCTTTACAAATGGCTGACAGGTCTGAAGTCATCAGCAAGCAACACTTTTCTCTCCGCATTTTTTGTGTGGAAACCACACGGACCCTATCAGTCTATTGCATCCGCGAGTTTCCTAAGGTAACCGCTTTTTTATGTGGATTAGGCTTCCGTTCGGGTTTGGGGGGTCCCCAAGAGGACTCCCTTAACAGAAACCCATGCGCAGATGTGAACCGGGCACAAGTTACACAGCTTTATAGCACCACAAAGCTTCTGTGTACTGCAGTCATTGTAACCTACAAGCATTGTCTAGGGAAGACGACCTCAGGAGAGCATCATGGCTGTCTCCAAGGCTGTTTTCAGCTGGAGAGGATATTTTCCTGTGTACTATGCATGCACTTCATCAGAACTGGAGTACCATAGCATGCACAACAGGAGGTGAGGTATCGGGTCTATAATACGGATGCAAAAAAAAAAAAAAAAAAAAAAAGCAGCCCAATAGGAGTATGGGATTATAATACAACTATATGCTTGAGCCTTTGACCCAAGATACTTATTGGACATGAGTTAATGATCGACCAGGTGTAAATGATGGCTAACGTGATCTCTGTTTCTCATATTTACAATGACATATTATGTAATCCATTTTTTCCTGTCTGAGACCAGTCATTGAGTTGAGCAAGGTTACAGGATATAAACACTGGAACTTGAACCAGAATCTCCAGGCTGACTTACACAATGAATGAGTATAGCCGCAGAGCTAATCATTCTTCAATATGACAATCGCCATGGGGAACGTACACAAACAGCGCTATATAAAGCTAACACGCTCTATTTATGTACAGAAGTGTCCAGGCGAGAGTTCCACCTCCTCATAAGCCGAACATGACCCATTTTGGACCCTCCTGAGTGAAGACATACATTTTTTCAAGTCTTTTTTTTTTTTTTGGCTCATAAAATAGAGATTGAAGCTGAAGTTAAAGAGTTTTTTTTACTTTTATTTTAGATTTAGTGAAATAAGGAATGTACATAAGTGTATTGTATACAGTGTACAACGCCTCCTATAGGTCTTTTCATATACGCCCAACTTCAGATAGACTTATCCAGGTAATATTTGTATCTCCCTTTAAAGGGGCTCTATCAGCAAAATCATGCTGATAGAGCCCCACATATGCGTGAATAGCCTTTAAAAAGGCTATTCAGGCACCGTAAAAGTTATATTAAACAACCCCCCCCCCCCCCATTTTAAAATAAAACCCTAAAAAAGAATGTGCTCTACTTACGGATCGTGCACTCTGGGCGGGCATTCAGGGTGCACCGTCTTCTTCATCCACGCCTCTTCTTCCTCCGATGTCCTCCGGTCCTGTCCTCCTCCGGCGCTCGCGGACTGACACTGATGAAAAAAAATGGCCTGGGCGCCTGCGCAGTAGAAGCCGCATGCTACTGCGCAGGCGCCCAGGCCATTTTTTTATATCAGCGTCAGTTCGCGAACGCCGGAGGAGGACGGGACCGGAGGACATCGGAGAAAGAAGAGGCGGGGATGAAGAAGACGGTGCACCCTGAATGCCCACCCACAGTGCACGATCCGTAAGTAGATAACATTCTTTTTTAGGGTTTTATTTTAAAACAGGGGGGGGGGGTAGTTTAATATAACTTTTACAGTGTAAATGTGTGGCTCTATCAGCATGATTTTGCTGATGGAGCCCCTTTAAGGGTTGCTTCTAGGAAAGAATTGTATGAAAGTACTACATGATGGCACATGGAGCCACAGGGACTTGATTGGCGCTTGAAACCATAAGGACTGTTACCCACATGACTGAGCGCCCATCCCACCGATTGCACTAAACACTACTATACCTGCTCCGGTCACAGTAGTCATAGTAGCTACGTAATTCAGAATTGTGAGCATTTTAACTTAGGTGCACTGCAGACATAGTACAGTGCTGCATTCCACAAGCTGGTACTAAAACCGAGGAAGTGCGCATGCCCAGCAAATACTAACCAGATCATTAAGTCCAAACAGTGAAGAAAACAGACTTCCTAAACCAGTATGGTGTCTATACACTGCATGACACAAGCTTATAAAATCCTTAAGTATTTCAGCTTCAGAAACACAAAACCTGTGGGAATTCACAATCGTGTATTATCTCAGTGACAATCCAACACACAAAAATGTACCCCAGCGTAATCTATATTTCTAAGACAGGAAGACTTATGTAGCAATATATTTACTATGTAGAAGCTGAGCAAGTACATTGGAAGTTATAATGCTGGAAACATGCTCCACATTACATTTATTATCATATTATAAGTTATCAGGGTCGATTATATGCTGGGGCTGGCAGAGCACTGTATGGTAAACCGTGGCATAGACTTTCACAGTGTATCAGTTATATCTACATATGACCCTGAAAGACTAACATTAAAGGCTGACCTCAATCCTTAACAAAGTGTAGAAAAAAGGCATTAAAATCAATTACGTGGCTTCCATTTCTACAGGAATGTCTGCCCTTGGGAAGTACTTCCTACATCATAGGTCAGGCAAAGGGTCAAAATACTTGGCACCCCCTCATTTTTCCCCTAAGATAAACAATGTAGTCACAGCTTGGACAAAACATCCCTACAAGTGAATAGATACAAAGCAAGGACGACTTTTGTGACTTATAGGACACTTGGCATAAGAGAGGAGCAAAGGTTCCTATGCAGGTCTGTTATCATAGTCGAACTCAGATATTAGTCTGCATGTTGTACTCAAGTTGTGTCAAGGTACAAGATCAGAAAATTTACACACTTCTTAGCTTCTTGGGAGTCCTGAAGAGTAAATCTGATCATCGATGCATCTGTATAGAAGCAAGTGATCTACCACTCCATAACTAGGACAGACTGCCATGTAGCTGTAATGGCGACAGCTGTAGCACACCCAAAGATTGATGTCTTGCCCTGCAAACCTGCACTAACACAAGTGAATTGGGTCGTACCGCAATCCTGATGGTCAAAAAGATTGATCACTGCTGTGTATTTCTGCAAGTCAGAATCCTAGGTGCAGGAATATGAGGGTGACATGCCCTCACCAACATAAAACACATCCAAACTGAGCAGCGATATAAACCAATAAATTAAAAGCAATATGTCTAAACTATTCTCTTACAATTAGATATCACAACTGCTCAGCATCTTCTGCTCGAAAACATGTCGCCTGTAATAGGACTATGGTTTCAATGTGACAGGGTCCCTAAAAGCAATTGAGTGCTAGTAACGAGGTTTTAGGTGCAATGGCCACCTACTTCCTAGGATAGGATCACAATCCAAACCTCAGCCTGTCACCTGTCATTCCTAAAGATATACTCACATTAGATCAGTTCTAGAAGTGCTGGACAAGTCCTACAACCTAATCTTATTTAGTAATTTGTCCACATCTTCATTATTCTACTGAGCTATAACTATTCAGTGATGTAACCACGTAAGGAAGCCATATTAACTGTTACCGAACATTTCCAGAAAGCGATATCAACTAAGAAACTCTACATAAGTAACATACTACAGTAGAAATTCAATTTTCCCAAAGTAAGAATAGCAAAAACCAGGTGAACATTAGAAAAAGTAGCAATAGTTAACACAAGTTACCATCAGCATTCAAGATGTGGCAGCTGTCATGAATGGATAATGAAGAAAGTTCCTTCACTAAGCGTATTTATTTATTATGCTTACTTATATAGCGCCATCATATTCTGCAGCACTTTACAGATATTGTCAGTCACTGTCCCATATAGCGCTCTCAATCTACATTCCATCAGTATGTCTTTGGTGTGTGGGAGGAAACCGGAGTAACCGGAGGAAACCCATGCAAACACAGGGAGAACATACAAACTCCTTGCAGGTGTCAGGACAAGCTTCCAAGGTAATGTGTATAAGTGGGACATGTCTATGTATTAAAGATCTAGGGACGGTGTAAACTGTGGTGTGTGGAATCCTCCATTGACATTTCTCATGTCATTCAAAAGCGCCGAAACCATAGTAAGACTACAAAACTGATGACACGCCATGTAATGTTTACTCTTCTCTGGTATTCTGCCTTATGTACATCTATCTAGACACATGCACACATTATATGTGCTCCCTAATAATGTCAAATTTCACAGCTACTTATTTGCATGACACTGGCAAATCCAGTCCAACCCGACCAACTAGTTCTGAGGCCAATTCTGGCTTCACATGAACAAGAACAGCTCATCTTCCAGCCAAAAGCAGAGTTCATGCAGTGCTAAAAACCTGGCATTCATTTACAAAACACCCTTTATATGTAACACCAATCGCCCTCGCCCATGGACAACTCACTGGGCATATACCAGGTTTCAGTCATGAGTCTGGTACACACATAGTAGAGGGCATCTACCATATCCTGGTTTATGGACGCATGGAGATCAGGAAGTGTCACTTGCTGGTCAAGTAAAAACGTGAATAGCTTGAATGAGATCTGATATTTGTTGAACAGGCCACAAAATAATTTATAGATCCAGAGGATGATAATTCATCCCAATTGCCTATGGAATATAATAATGTCTCTTTTTTCACATCCCCACAATTTCATGCATTGCAACATTTACACAACCTATAATATTGCCCATACTGGTTCAAGAATACAATGGCTGAGCAACCTTGGGTGACTGCAAGAGGAATGAGACTTTATAGTCCAGCATGCCCGTTGTCCAGCCTATGCGGAAACATAATAGAACTTACGTTTAGCCTGCCTGTATTACCCAGGAGAACAACACTATGCCCTATCCAGGCGATCATATACTAGTGTGAACATTAGCTTGGAAATGATGATGATGATGAACCAAAGCTAAAAAGAGGAGTGTTCACCTCAAATGAACCCAGGACTGCACAGGTTCTCTGGATGTATAGAACCCTTTAATATGTGAAGCGTTAAAAACCTACAATAACAAAAAATGATATTCTACAAGAGACCTCCTAAACTGCAGTCTCCCATACAAGCGGTGCTGAAACGTTTAGGTACTTTACTTAGCCCTGTGACTCCTCCATTCTGGGAACCAATACAGAATGCATCCAAAATTATGTTTTCAAAAAAAGCGGAATTTTCCTTTAATTATTCACCATATTGACAGCTTGAAAATATGGCAGATCAGCCATTTAAACGTTAGGCAGTATCTGGATGATCAGCAATGTATGAACTACAAGTTCCAGAAGACGTGACTGCTAGGTGTGTTACTGTGGAATGAACAGCTTTGCACCCCCAATCAACACAAGGATCACTTAATAAAGACGCCCACGCACAGGAAAGTCACTGGAGGGGCCAAGGAGCCATGACTTTATTTTACAGAGCAGAGATCACTGCAGACGACATTAGAAGTTGCTTAGAAGATGGAATTGCTGACAGCTACATTTTCCATATGTGGTTAAATAATTGTTACTGATCACAAACCTGGAAAACAAAATGAGCATTCAAAACCACGACATATATAGAACCGCTGTATAAAAATCACTAAAGCCAGAAACATAAGCGAATAGGAATGTCCAAGCCTTACAGAAAATCCTGCCATGGGCTCAGTGCCCAGCACATTAACTCAGACAGTCTCCAAAGCAGAAAAATAAATTACACAAGGCACTTACCGGGTTTGACGGTCTTTAGACGGATGGGTTCCCTGAAGTGCCTTATCACTGCCAGGGTATCACGGTGCGTAAGGCCACTTACTGGCGTTCCATTCACTTCCAACAGTACATCCCCTTGGCTGGGTACCTTGCCTGCAATATAGCTTGCAGCATCCTCTCTGAGGCGGCCCAGGTAAGGGAACTCTCCATGTTCAGCACCCCCGCGGATCTCCAGGAGGGCACTGGGGTCTCCCCCCATCCCAGATAACCCGCATTCCTGCACTTTGCTCAGCCAGTGCTTCTTTTTTTTCAGCGTTTTGGACATGGTGCCGCATACGGGAGATGGGCACTAAACTTTGCTCTCAACAATTAGTGTATTAGTCAAACACTACAATAGCAAATACTACAAAAAAAATTAAGACATTTAACAAAAATAATAATAATCAGACCATATTATTATATTCTTATAAGATTGATACCTACTTAGGTAACAGCTGGCAGCAGTGACAGCACATCTGACAGCTCAGCAGATACCCAACCAGAGAAATACTATTGACTTAATGACAAATGTCACAACAGCTGCATTGATCCTCCAGGAAAATCTAAATTCATAACTCCTAATATCATACACAGCACATTACACACACAGATCACAAGCCATTAGCTCCAAAGACTGGGAAATATCCTACAGATAAGATAAAAGACACAGAAAATCAATGCAGATCCCTATGTACTAAAAGACAACAACTAAAAACAAGTCAGTGCTACAACACAAGCATCTGGACTACACCAAGTACAGGGGAAAGCAATACAGCTAGGAACAGCCAAGGAGATAGATCCACAGCTACAATGCTAGTATCCTGCACAAAACCCCGGAGATTAACCCTTACATGCCCAGCACACCCTGGCTATGGCTCACAAATGTCACATACAAAGCAGCAACAGCTAGAAGAAGGCAGACTATGTATGTGCTCCAATGATCCTGGAATTCTAGGGCACTGGGCAGCTGCAGACAGGCACAAGGCGACTTCGTATTAACCCATTCATGGACACACCACAAGTATTGAGATGACAGTCGATGAATCAGCGGTATATAAGGTATAATGCAGGACCTGCAGCCCTAATATATACTATGGGATGGCAGCAGAAGAGCAGACTTAACCCTAGATTGTCCTTAGCATCACAGACTCTATCATCAGGGTCTCTCAGCTGACCGGCTTGAAAGTTCTGCGGGAGAAGTTAGCCTGGGATGGGGCAAAGAGAGGGGGTGTGCCAGGAAGCAGCCTGTCACTGGTATCCGTGCACATGGAACGAGTCCCTGTTGAATGGAAGGGGGGGCCCGCAGGGGAGAAGCGGGAATCCTCTTCACAGACGGGCTGATGCAGTTACCCGGTGACTCCCCCACGGTATCACCCCCTGCTGCTGATCCAGCTGCGATCCTAGCGCTCTACGTCCGGATGCTGCCTCGATGGAGACTAACAAGGGACTGTGAGCTAGAGAGGGTGCGCAACTCAGCGCTGACTAGAGCCACGCCCATATTCCTATCTAACACCGCCCCCTTGTCGGCACAATACACGCTATAAATCGTAAACCACACCTTATCGCCTGTAGTCACGCCCACATTCCATTTGCAGGACGTGCCCACTTCAGATTCCCTTATGACACGCCCTTTTCAGTGTGACGTTGACGCTCCGGAGTTTTTCGAACGATGTAAACGTCGCAGGCGGAGCGGAGGCGTGGCACCGTCAGTAGTCACCGCCCTTCTCCGAGTATCGGCCCAATAGCTGAGCTCATTTTATATGACTCTACACGCTACTCCGCCTTATGGGAGGAGTTTGCAGCGGATAGCGTTGGTATACTCCTTGTGGAGGGCGTGACGTTAGAAACATTTGTCTGCCTTATAGTCCTATACTAGTAAGGTTAGAAGACAATAGTGTAATGTCCATAAGCGTTCTATAGGAAGATAAATGACGGCTTACTGCAACTTGACTATGAAGAGCACTGTACATAGAGCAGCCATGAGGAGACCAGCTCCAGTGCCTAGTCCTGTGCTTGCTGGGGAGAAATTGCTAGTTACACCTCAGAGGTGCGCCCCAGCTAACTTTTGACTTGAAGCCACCACCCCCACCCAGTGGAAGCCTCGACCCGTCCTCTCCAGCCAACTATCATCCCATCTCACTGCTCCCGTACGCCTCAAAACTGCTTGAGCAACACGTCCACTCAGAACTCTCCTCCTATCTCTCGTCCAACCTGCTCTTTGACAGACTTCAGTCAGGGCTCGTTCACATCTGCGTTGTTCGGTCCTTATTGCAGGTTTCCGTTTCCTGCATAAAACAGATGCAGGAGACGGAAGCCTGCAGGAGACTTTCTCACCCATTCATTTGAATGGGTGAGAAAGCTGTCCGGCCGTGCGCGGCAGTGAGCGTTTTGCGCTCTCCGCCGCGAAACCGGGTTTTATAATCCGGACAGAGTCGGACATGCACTACTCTGTGTCCGGATAAAAAAATCCGGTTTCGCGGCGGAGAGCCTAAAACGCTCACCGCCGCGCACGGCCGGACCCGGTCTATGGTTTCCGTCTTCTGCCATGCAGAAGACGGAAACCATAGTACGGAGACCCTGAACGCAGGTGTGAACCCAGCGTCAGGCTTCAGACTCCGTCACTCCACTGAAACTGCCCTAACAAAAGTCACCAATGACCTGCTAACCGCCAAAGCCAAGCGCCATTACTCTGTCCTCCTCCTCCGCTCTGCCTTTGACACAGTTGACCACTCCCTCCTGTTAGAAATTCTCTCATCCCTTGGTATCTCAGACTTGGCCCTTTCCTGGATCTCCTCATACCTCACCGACCGCACATTCAGCATCTCCCACTCGCACACCACCTCCTCACCTCGCCCTCTCTCTGTAGGTGTCCCCCAAGGCTCCGTCCTAGGACCCCTCCTGTTCTCCATCTACATCCTCGGCCTGAGCCAACTCATAGAATCTCATGGTTTTCAGTACCATTGCTATGCCGATGACACCCAAATCTACATCTCTGGACCAGACATTACCTCACTGCTGGCCAGAGCTCCAGACTGTTTAAGCAGCTGTAGCCTCCTTCCTCTCCTCCTGCTTTCTCAAACGCAACATGGAGAAAACAGAGTTCATCATCTTCACTCCACCCCCTATGGCCCCTCCACCTGACCCATCTATCAAAGTTAACAGAACCACAATTACCCCTGTCTCACAGGCCCGATGCCTTGGGGTAACCCTGGATTCCGACCTATCCTTCAAGTCACACATTCAAACCCTCAACATCTCCTGCCGCCTCCAACTCAAAAACATCCACCGAATCCGCTCCTTCCTCACCCCTGAAACTACTAAGATGCTCGTCCATGCCCTCATAACCTCCCGCTTAGACTACTGCAACACCCTTCTCCATGGACTCCCAGCAAACACCCTTGCCCCCCACTTTAAACTGTGCTGCTCGTTTAACTCACTTCTACCCCCGATCTTCATCGGTTGCTCCCCTCTGCCAGCCCCTACACTGGCTACCCATAGCCCAGCAAATTGAATTCAAGCTACTAACGCTAACGCCATCCAAAACCTGTCCCCTCCCTATATCTCTGAACTAATCTCCCACTACCTGCCCACATGTAACCTCAGATCCTCCAATGACCTCCTACTCCGCTCTGCTGTCATCCGCTCCTCACACAACCGCCTCCAAGATTTCTCCCATGCATCCCCCATACTCTGGAACTCGTTACCAAGACACATAAGACTGACCCACACAATCACAGGCTAGAAGAAGGCCCTGAAGACTCACCTATTCAGAAAGGCCTACAACCTCCAATAACACTATCACCACCCCACCATCTGTACAGTCTCCCCCTCTCCTTCTGTCTCTACACCCCTTCCCTCATAGATTGTAAGCCCTCACGGGCAGGGCCCTCTGCCCCACTGTGCCAGTCGGTCATTGTTAGTATTATATCTACCTGTATAATTTGTGTATTGTATGTAACCCCCAAATGTAAAGCACCATGGAATTAATGGTACTATATAAATAAACAATAATAATAATAATAATAATAGTGCACTCTTTCCTGGCCCCCAAACAGTATAATATTCCATTTACTCACATTTTGATGTCCCAAATTGTTCCTCCAGACAATATAATGGCCCCTCCACACGGTGTAATGTTTCATAGCGCCCCCCCCCCCCCTCCCAAATAGTATATTGTCTCACCATGGCCCCTGCACACAGTATTATGCCCCACGGTGACCCCTGTACACACAGTATTATGTCCCATAGTGGCCCACCCATAAACAACGATTATACTCTGGGGAGGATACAAACATAAAAATCACTGTTACTTACCTCTCCTGGAATCCGGCGTACGCCCCGCTGCTTTCAGATCTCTTTAGTGTTGGTACAGACGTCATGTGAGCCAGGCCGGCGTCAAGACACAAAATGACGCCGGCCTGGACCATGTGACGTTTTGGACTCAATAGGCTCAAAGACTGCCGAAGCACAGGAGAAGTAAGTAACAGTGTTTTTTATTGTGTTCCCTCACCTCCCCTGACCCTCTGATCATTATACTCTGAAAAGACCCCGGAGTATAATGATAGCAGTGTCTGTTGGGGTTCGCAGGCCCACGGTCTCCCTTTCCGATTACCCATTCCTCTTCACAGCCGCCTCAGCTTCCCAGGAGCAGGGATCGTAAAGTAAATAGCTACACACCAGAATGGTGACTTGACATATTCAGAAATGCTGATGTAACATTTTTACAAATATATTTGAAAATTTGTCAAATTGGGGGTCACATTCGGCTGCGGTGGTAAGATTAATTGTAAATGTACGGATCCTGGACCAAAATCTTTGTACCTGTACACATGACCACAGACAGTGGTACCAGTCTTCACTTCAACGTTGCAATTAAAGTTTTTATTATTAGGGTATATAACCATTTTATAACCCTTTACTGTCATTTATACACCATGAGGACAGTATCAGTGTAATGGCTATATGGGAGGTATCTCTTACTGTACTCAAGTGCTCTCAACAGGAGGGACATCATCAATGAAGTCAGTTATTGCTGTCAGAGTGTGAATGTAGTCTATTGGTGTATAAATGTGTTGTGGTGAGAGGTATGGTCTCTTATCGCAGTTAGGTGCTACAGACAGGATTGCAGTGAAGAGTCATCACTTTGTCAATATAGCTGTTAGGGAATAGCAGATGATAATTCCCCAGAAGCTGCTGGCGAACACTGGAGGAAGGGGCACAAGGGACAGTGAGCCCTAAGCTGAAGCCCCCAACTGACCCTTCCTATTGCCAGACCCTATCCTAGGTAATAGGCGGCAACCACGAAGACAGTCCCTCCCTGAATACGTGAAACACAAAACGCAGACAAGACGAACAACAACAAAGGGAGGTCAGCTAGCCAGGGTTCGGTAACAGTCGAGAGATGCAGTGCCAAATCAGAGTCCAAAAGAATAATAGTAGGGAAGCCAGAGGTCAAGGATTAGAATACAAGTAATTAAACAGCAAGGGAAACCAGCAAGCAAGAGGCAACAAGGGCAGAAGACGGGTGTGGTGCAAATACAATTACAGAACTAGAGCCGTGTTCACACAGTGCAACTAAAAACTTCAAGCAAATTATCAAACTGCACCCGCCTCCTGCGCCACAGCACGCGAGCAGAGGGTGGCGCAGAGACCCGAGCAGGCAGAGATGAGTACAGTACCCCCCCTTTTATGAGGGGACACTGGCCACCAGACAAACCAGTTCTAGAGGAATTCAGAATTTTTCCTGCCTTGTATTTTAGTTCTGCTTCAACCACAGATGTTTGAGGACCAGGCAAAATTTTTTATTCACCTGGCATTTCTGATACCACCAGGTTTTAACACCGGAGGGGCATTCCCAACTTTTAGTAGTTGCGACCTTCTCCTCACTGACACAATCTAAGGAATTCAACGCAATACAGTGGGGTGAGCACTGATCTCCCCACTTTACCAACTCCTTTTCACCCCAATCAAAAATAGGGTTATGGAGGTTCAGCCAGGGGAGCCCCAAAATAACATCAGCAGACAGATGCTCCATAACAAAAAGGCTTATGACCTCTGAATGTATAGAACCCACTTGCAAAGAGATTAAGGGGTTTTAAAACGGACTTTACCCCTGGCCAGTGGAGTAGAATCTGCTCCAGTAATAGACATAGGCGTGTCAAGTTGCAAAAGCTCAATGCCCAAAGATGCAACAACTGAATATTTAATAAAGTTTGCTGCAGACTCAGAATCAACTAGGGCCTTGCCAGAAACAGACCTGTCTCCAGAGGACAGAGACACAGATAACAACATCTTATTGTTATTTCCACCAAATACCTGGTTGCCTGAGTGGTTCTTCTGATTACCACTCAGGCACTGAAGTTTTTTTGCAGGTGACAAGGGTCTGATAGAGCAGTCTCGGATGACATGACCAGGGGAACCACAGTACAGGCACAGGTTATTCCTGAGACGATGTTCTCGTCGTGTTCTGGAATCCACAGCTCCCAGTTGCATGGGTTCCTCACCAGAAGTGATGGGAGGAAAGGTAAGTTTTTCAGAGGAGAGAGAGGAAGAGACAGAAAACTTGGAGGCAACAGGCCCTACTCTCTCTTTTAAATTTTCGCGGATCTTACGGTCAATACGGACTGCCAAAGTCATGGCCTGCTCAAGAGTAGGGGGATCTGGGTGACCAACCCAGAGCTCCTTCACACGGTCACACAAACCTTGTTTAAAGTGAGCTTTTAGCGCTGACTCACACCAACCTGCCGTTACACTGTACTGCAGAGGACTGCAGAGCGTTTTCCCTGCTGCATGGTGAGGAGTTGAGATTCCGCAAGCGCAATGTGGTCTGGCTCAGCATAGATAGAGCCCAGGGACTTAAAATTTTTTTCCACATCAGACCACTCATTAGCATCAGGAGGGAGTTTAAGGGCCCAAGCTTGTGGATCCCCCTGTAGCAGAGATATAACCACTCCCACCATTTGGGCCTGAGTCATATGTGGATTAATCCGAAAATACAAGCGACAGGACTCCCTGAAAGTCTCAAATTTTTCACGGTCCCCTGAGAAACGATCTGGGAGTAACATCTTGACCTTATAAGGTGCCAAAACAGCTGGGGATGATGCAGCAGTCTCAGTTAGGGCCTGAACCTGTTTAGCTAGCTCAGCTACCAGGCCTGTCAATCCCTCCAACTTGGCTGCAAGGCACTGAATAGGATCCATGCAATCTGTAGGGAAGCAATGGATGTAGGTTTTTTGGGGCTGGTTATTCTGTTAGGGAATAGCAGATGATAATTCCCCAGAAGCTGCTGGCAAACCCTGGAGGAAGGGGCACAAGGGACAGTGAGCCCTAAGCTGAAGCCCCCAACTGACCCTTCCTATTGCCAGACCCTATCTTAGGTAATAGGCAGCAACCACAAAGACAGTCCCTCCCTGAATACGTGAAACACAAAACGCAGACAAGACGAACAACAACAAAGGGACATCAGCTAGCCAGGGTTCGGTAACAGTCGAGAGATGCAGTGCCAAATCAGAGTCCAAAAGAATAATAGTAGGGAAGCCAGAGGTCAAGGATTAGAATACAAGTAATTAAACAGCAAGGGAAACCAGCAAGCAAGAGGCAACAAGGGCAGAAGACGGGTGTCGTGCAAAGACAATTACAGAACTAGAGCCGTGTTCACACAGTGCAACTAAAAACTTCAAGCAAATTATCAAACTGCACCCGCCTCCTGCACCGCAGCACGCAAGCAGAGGGTGGCGCAGAGACCCGAGCAGGCAGAGATGTTACAATAGCATGGTATATGGCGCTGATGGAGTGACAGTCTGTTACAGCAGCTCCTGCAGCTCCTTACTTCGGACACTCTTGTCTCCTTGGATGGCTTTAAACTCGTTCGGGCAGACAGGACAAGGGAGAGCAGTAAAGGGGAAGGGCTGGCGATATTTGTGAATGATATATGACATAACTCTAGGCACATTGTGATTAAAGAGCAAACTTGCTATAAGAACAATTAACTATTAGCTTCGAGAATTAGACCTTTCTATTTACAGAGGGAACTATCACATGTCATTGTGATAGCTGCATATGTCCCCCTCTGCAAAAGCTGAAGCTGCCTGTGAGGTCCTACAAGCCTCGGTGAGCCAGTTGCAGTCGCTATACACCCATACCCTTCTTCTGTCTGGAGATTTCAACCATGTCTTTCCATCATCCACACTGCCCAGTATCACACAGTATGTAACCTGCCGCACAAGAGGCAACAAAACATTGGACTTGTTCTTTGCCAATGCAAGGGAGGCATATAACTCATGAGTCCTACCATCCCTGGGAGGATCGGATCACAACATGGTGCATCTGCGACCTGTGTACAAGCCACTTGTATGTAGAGAACCAGCTATCACCTGCACAGTGAGGATATGGTCCAAGGAAAGTGATGAGGCTCTAAGGGATTGTTTTGACACAACTACATGGAAAGAGCTGCAGGATTCCTATGGGGAGAATATGGAAGGTCTCATACACTGCATAACGGACTACATTAATTTTTGTGTGGACAACACGGTACCCACAAAAGTGGTGAGGTGCTTCTCTAACAACAAACCATGGATTAACCCTGATATAAAACCTCTTCTCAAGAAGAAAACAATGGTATTTAGGGTTGGAGACAAGGAAAGACTGAGGAATGTGCAAAAGGAGCTGAGGAGTCAAATCCAGGAGGGAAAAGCCAATTATAAGAGAAAGATGGAACAGCAAATAGAACAAAAAAACATGAAGGAAATCTGGAAAAGTCAATATCTGGACACAGATAGCCTGCTTCCCATTTAGAAAGAGATACAAAGTGGTTTAATTAACTAAATTTATTAGTCCATAGATTTGATCACACACCAGCTCCTCCCACCCCAGCATGTCATACAATCCTCTCTCCCACACTGACCGCACGTCCTGCTATTTGTTCTCACCTCCAGATCAGTAAATCTAGCAATCAGTCATCTGGGATAAAGTCTGATCTTCACAAGTGCCCAGGTGAGGAAGGAACTCATAAAGATCCAGACAGGGAAGGCCGCAGGTCCAGATGGCATCAGTGCCAGGCTACCTAAGACTTGCGGGGACCAGTTGTGTGGTGTTATCCCATTAATATTATAGAGGTGAAAGTTTGTGAGTTTGGATGTTTGTGGGGTTGTATGTTTGTATGTTTGTTCTTCAATCACAGCCAGACGGCTGAATGGATTTTGGGGAAATTTCACACACACACACACACACACACACACACACACACACACACACATCTCCCAGGAAAAGGTAATTGGCTACTTTAAATGTGGGTCACTCACCCCAAATCGCCACCGTCACCCTCCAAAGAATCTTCCAGCATGGCTGTAGCAGCTGGCATTCCGCCAGCGCTGGTCTGTGCACGCACCTCCTATTGGTGCATGGCAGACTGTGGGTGGGCTCTGGAGCCAGGGCTGCGGCACCATAGGTTGGGGGCTGAAGGTGGACGTGCCGATTCAGCAGGGACACAGTGAGCAAGATGGCGGTAGCCCACATGGTCACAGCGCCGCAGCTATCCCAGGCCACCTACAGATGGACAGAGGAAGCTGCTGCACCCGAAACATAACAGGTCAGTGCAGCGGGTACAGGGGGTTGGGGAGGGGGTGTCCCTAGGTTGGTGTCCCCAGAGATCAACCACATTCCCCAGCTTCATGCCCCCCCCCCCTACATCGGCCCCAGTGTAGTTGGACTCATCTTGCCATGCTCCCCCACAGCTGTCTCCGCTCGCTCACTGCACATAGGTGTCGGGCGGTTGGCTGCATATAGCAGGTAGACTGCAATAGAGGCGCCAGTATTCGGCAATGCACTGTATAATACCGACACCTCTATTGCAGTCTACCTGCCTAGGCTGCAATACAAGTGAACGACTGACAGGCCAGGGAGGCAGCTCGAGGCTCCGGAATTCATAGCAACCTGACGCTGGCCCTCGCTCTGCCTCATATATGCCACACGCAGCCAGCCGCTTGACAACTATGTGCAGTGAGTGAGCGGAGAGAGTGGCGGGGAACGTGGCAAGGTGAGTCCAACTACACTGGGGCCGATGTAGGGGGGGGGGGACATGAAGCTGGGAGCAGAGATGGGGGGACAAGAAACTGGGGGCAGAGATGGGGGACAAGAAACTGGGGGAAGAGATGGGGACAAGAAACTGGGGCAGAGATGGGGGACAAGAAACTGGGGGCAGAGATGGGGGGACAAGAAACTGGGGGCAGAGATGGGGGGACAAGAAACTGGGGCAGAGCTGGGGGGACAAGAAACTGGGGGCAGAGATGGGGGGACATGAAACTGGGGGCAGAGATGGGGGACAAGAAACTGGGGGCAGATGAAGGGGGGACAAGAAACTGGGGGAAGAGATGGGGGGACAAGAAACGGTGCAGAGATGGGAGGACAAGAAACTGGGGGCAGAGATGGGGGGACAAGAAACTGGGGACAGAGATGGGGGACAAGAAACTGGGGGCAGATGAAGTGGGGACAAGAAACTGGGGGCAGATGAAGGGGGGACATGAAACTGGGGGCAGAGATGGGGGGACAAGAAACTGGGGGCAGAGATGGGGGGACAAGAAACTGGGGCAGATGAAGGGGGGACATGAAACTGGGGGCAGAGATGGGGGGACATGAAACTGGGGGAAGAGATGGGGAGACAAGAAACTGGGGAAGAGATGGGGGGGACAAGAAACTGGAGGCAGAGATGGGGGGACAAGAAACTGGGGGCAGAGATGGGGGACAAGAAACTGGTGGCAGAGATGGGGGACAAGAAACTGGGGGCAAAGATGGGGGGACAAGAAATATAAGCGGTTCAGCGCCAACGCCAACCCGCAGACTAAGTCGCAGGTAACTGCTAGTTACATATATGTTCAATATGAGCCTGAAGCTGGAAATGATACACAACTGCGGAAATTATCTTTTGAGGTACCAGTTCCAAAGGCACCTCATCTGATACTACTGAGAGACAAGCTGACCCTTGTTGGAGTGGACCACCACCTCTCCAACTAGATCCTAGACTACTTCACAAACCGATCTCAGTATGTGAGAGCCTGGGGCTGTGTGTCAGACACCATGATCTGTAATATGGGGCACCTCAGGTACAGTTCTTGCCCCTTTCCTATTCACACTGTACACTACAGATTTTAGGTGCAACTCATTTAGTTGTAGTATTCTGGTGACTCTGCAATAATAGGCCTCATCACAGACGAAGATGACAGGGAGTACAGAAAAATGAAAAGGGATTTTGTGGATTGGTGCCAGTGGAACCATCTTAGAATTAATGCTTGGAAGACCAAGGAGATGGTGGTGGACTTTTGAAAGTGCAGATATCCTCCAAAATCAATGGACATCCAGGGGAAGGGCGTTGAGTTAGTCAACACCTATAAGTACCTGGATGTGCTCCTCAATAATAAGCTGGACGGGGGCATGGCCTATGACTTCAATGTGGTAGGACGCATCTAGTGTCGGCTTCTGCTTCACCTGCTTTGAAAAGGACCTCTTCACGCTTCCCAGCCGCAGAAATGAGGAAGACTCCAGGGATCCCTCCTGCAGGCTCTGCTGCCTCTTCCACCACCGCCAGGCAGCCCGGGATTTCAGCCTATATGGCCCTGGCGGCATCCTCTGCAAGGCCTACCACGCAGCAGCGGCCATCTTTAAAGGCCGCGCCGCCTCCTTCTACACTGCCAGCTGCACCGCAGAGCTCAGCACAGCTGACACTGCCATGGCTACCTCGGCAACCTCCTGCCGCACCTCAGCTTCTGACAGCTGCTTCGTCCCCGGTGAGCACGGCTGTCTCCCCTGCCTTCTTCAGCACCGGCTCCTGGTATCCACGTGAAGGAACTCCCAGGACCCAAGATGGCGGAGGTACATGTGCACGGAACAGCTCTACAGGTACCTGGCACTTCCCCTTCTCCTGTGTACCTTGCCCCTCAAGCACCCCACTCCCAACCCTACACCTCTGGCCCTCCAGGACTGCATTCCCCCTGGCAACAACTCTGTATTATACCTGGGGGCTATGGAATTGTGCTCTGCTCCTGCTTCCTCCTCACCTCCTGTCCCTCAGATTGAAAATCCATTGCAAGGGCCTCATTCACCTGCCCACTCAGGGGGTCTTGACCCGGACATTGGGGCGACTCCATTTCTGTCCCCCTACGCTGTTATGTCTCCACAATCTCCCTCTGAAACTCCACCACTGCTCCATATGGAGAAAGATGTGCTATCCTCCACCCTTCCCCTGCCACAATGGCTCCAGTTCCTTATCATTCTCTGATTGTCGAAGTTACTGAGGCCTGTCGTACAGAAATTTGCACGGAAATTAGGGCTGAGATTTCGGCATTATGGCAAGATCTCCATCACATTGCTTCCAGGATGGAGGTACTGGAGGATGACCACGACCAGACCCGTGCATATGTCTCCCAGCTCCAGGACTCTGTATTGTCTCAATTTCATCTGTCCGTTGACCTTCAGCGCCACATTGAAGACCGTAACAATAGGGGCAGAAGGAATAACATACGCATTAAAGGCCTCCCCGAGGCTACTCATGATGAGGACTTACCTGCTATTCTGGAGGCGATCTTTAACTCAGTCCTGCAGGAGCCCCCAACCCACAAAATCAAATTTGATCCTGCACACAGAGCTCTGCGCCCTAAAGGCTCCGGACCCTCCCAACGAGATGTCATTTGTTGCCTCCATGATTTTCCTTTGAAATAAGCAATTTTGTCTAAGGCCAGAATCATGAAAGATATTGACTTTGATGGGGTGAAGGTGCAATTGTTCCAGGATCTCTCTTGGATTACCTTGCAGAAACGGAGACACCTCCGCCCCCTTCTCTGTGTGCTCCAAGATCGTCGGATCCCATATCGTTGGGGCTTCCCCTTTGCCCTTTCTGCTAGACTGAATGGCTGCACAGCTACTCTGCGCTCATATTCAGATCTTCAACAGTTCTGTTTGGTCCTGGATATTCCTCTTCCGCTGGATTTGCCTGACTGGGAACTGTCTACACCTCCCCCGCCTTTGCCACCGGTCTGGTCCCAACAGAAGCCTAAAAGGAGACAACCACCTTCATCTGGTGTGACGTCCCACCGCCGCAGGCTGGATCTCCCTACTTCCCCACGTTGACTTTTTATTTTTCCTTTTATTTCTCTCCGCCCTGTTGGGCCCTGTGCTGGACTTTGGCCTGCCTAGTTGAGTGTCGAGGTTGCCTGACGTTTTGCTTTTCACGCTTTCTTTTTCCCCCTTAGCAGGTCCTTTGTTTCTTCAATGTTTTTCTTTTTACATGCATTTTCACCACAGGTGGGGCAGGGGGAGGCTCTCCCTTCTGCCCTTTTTGTATCTTTGATCTAGGTCCGTCTGCAGATGGTCCCATCCCTCCCCTCCGTGTTGGGGGCTATACCCAGTTGTGGGTCATATGTCTTGACCCTTTTGGTTATTGCATTTGTATTTGCTTATTTGCATGTTTATTGTCCCCGGTCAGGAGATTTAGTCCTGTCCACAGATTTATTCTGCTCTATTATATTGTTTGTTTGTTTGTTATATGTCTCCCTTTCCCCCTTTCCTCCCCCCCTTCCCCCTCCTCAGATTTGGAGTCTGATTTCCTCTATGGATGGCCATTGTGTTCCTGACCCTGTCCTTCTATCACCTGCTCCGGGTGGGGCCTGTCTGTGCACTGTTCATTATGCATCTGCAAATGTTCCCTATTTTATCTTGCCATGGCGACTTGTATCACGTTGAATGTCAAGGGCTTGGGCTCCAATGCTAAGAGAAGGATGGTGCTTTGAGAACTTCGGTCCCTCAGGACGGATGTGGCTTTTCTTCAGGAAACCCATTTTGACCACTCAAGTAATTTAAATTTTGCTCGTCACTATTTTCCCCATGCCTACTCGGCGTTTGACACTCGCAAGCGGGGAGGAGTAGCCATCCTGTTATCTCGCTCCTGTCCAATCTCAGTCTCTGCTTCCCATCTAGATCCTGGCGGGCGCTTTGTTATCCTGGAGGGCCTTTTCCAGGGACGACCTATAGTCTTATGTAATATATATGCCCCCAATTCTTCCCAAATTCCATTTCTTAAATGGGTGTTGTGACGGCTAAAGGCATTCTCTGGCTCGGCTCTGCTCATGGGCGGTGACTACAATATGGTTTTTTTCGGCACATTCTGATAAGTTGACTCTATCAGGTGCTGCCCCCAGCTCTCCTCAGCTTCACTTGGCCCGGGATTTCCGTCGCCTGATTAGATCTTACTCCCTATTTGACCTCTGGAGAGTATGCAATCCTACCAGCCGATTGTATACTTTTAATTCTCATCCCCATAAAATGCATTCTAGAATTGACTACATCTTCGGGAACACTTTGGCCCTCCGACTTCTGTCCGAGGCTGATATTGGCCTATCTCCTGGTCCGATCATGCCCCTGTTCTTCTTTCTCTATCCCCTGCCTCCACCCCCACTAGTCAATGTCACTGGAGGCTGAATGAGTCCCTTCTCCACTCCTCTACCTCTTGTGATACCTTGCGTGCCCACCTTCAGGAATACTTTTCCCATAATACTCACTCGGTTTCCTCAGTCTCTACTCTCTGGGAAGCCCATAAGGCTGTTATGAGAGGTCAATGTATCGCTTTGGCTACCAGACAGAAGGACCGGAAAGATAAAGAGGTAGCTTTGACATCCCGCATTCAGGACCTGTCAGCTCGTCCAGCAGCATCTCCCTCAATTTCTACCCTCCGCCATCTTGTTGCGGCCAGAGCAGACCTCAGGGACCTTGGTACACAGGATGTTCGACCCCTTTTTCTGTACAGTCACCAACGATACTACGAGAGAGATAATAAGGCCCATTCTCTCCTGGCCAAAACACTACAGGACCGCCAGTCCTCCTCTGTCCCCCACGCTATTCGTGATCCCCATGGTGTCCTACAACATCACCCTGATTCCATAGCTTTTTTGTTTCAGGACTATTACACGAAATTGTATAATCTCCCCACTAGCACTGGGACTGACCCGGTTCCTCGGGACTCGGCCCTTCTTTCTTACCTGGAGTCCTGTACTCTCCCCAAACTCCCTTCCTCTGCCCTCTCTTCCCTTAATGCTCATATAGCGGAGGATGAACTTGATATCACCCTTAAGGCTCTGCCGAATGGCAAGGCCCCAGGGCCTGATGGTTTTACATACCTGTACTATAAAATGTTTTGTGCTGACCTCCTTCCCCACCTCTGCCGCCTTTTTAACTCCTTTCTGGAAGTTGCCCCCATCCCCCGGTCCATGCTTCACTCACATATCACTTTATTTCCTAAGCCTCACAAGGATCATCAGGAGTGCTCCAACTTTCCTCCTATTGCCTTACTCAATACTGATTTGAAGCTTTTTACTAAAATCCTGGCTAACAGGCTTAATGCCTGGCTGCCATCTTTAATCCACAAGGACCAAGTGGGTTTCGTCCCTTCTCGTCAAGCGGGAGACAACACTAGAAGGACTGTGGACTTGATAGACGCAGCTAATCATTCTGCTACTCCTGCACTCCTCTTGAGTCTTGATGCGGAAAAGGCCTTTGACCGTCTAGACTGGTCATTTATGCTAGCGACCCTCCAGAAATTTGGATTCTCTGGGGCCTTCCTCACTGCGGTTAGGGCTTTATACTCTTCTCCCTCGGCAGTGGTTAAACTTCCCAACTCTGTCTTGTCCCCATTCCCCATCTCCAATGGGACGCGCCAAGGATGCCCGCTGTCCCCACTAATATTCGCATTGTGTATTGAACCTTTAGACTCTCAAATCCGCTCTAACCCCGACATTTCTGGGGTGAAGGTCAAAGACCGAGAATTTAAAATTATCCTCTTTGCGGATGATGTCCTTTTGACCCTCACTACTCCTCACACATCTCTTCCTAACCTCCTCGGTGAATTGAAATCATATGGTACCCTCTCTGGCTACAATGTTAATCTTGCCAAGACTGAGGCTCTCCCTCTGAATATCCCTGATGTAACCTTGCGCCTCCTACAGTCTAACTTTGACTTTCAGTGGCGTACTCGCTCCCTCCGTTATTTGGGGATTCATTTGTCCCCATCATATTCCACTCTCTACTCAGTTAACTATCCCCGTCTGTTTTGGGAACTACACTTCCTTCTAGATAGATGGCGCCCCCTCTGTATTTCTCTCATTGGCCGTATTAATGCTGTCAAAATGACCCTTCTTCCGAAACTCTTGTACTTTTTTGAGACTCTTCCCGTGGCGGTTCCGCGATTGGAGTTGCGTGCTCTCCAGAAGGCGATTTTCCAGTTCATATGGAATGGCAAGCGTCATCGTATTCCCTGCTCCATGATGCTCTCTGGTAGAACCGAGGGGGGTCTGGCAGTCCCACATATCTTGCATTACTATTGGGCTTCCCATTTACGTTGCATTCCATTTTGGGCTGCATCGCATGCCTACACAAAGTGGGTAGAGATTGAAAAATTTTGGCTAGCTCAGGTCCATCCTAATGGTGCATCCTTCGGGTATCCACACCTATTGCCTTCGAGAAGATTTGCCGAGCAGGTACCTCTACCACCAGTGGCAAGTAATTTGGTCTCGAGCTAATAAATCTTCCACTTGTATTTGATTTCGTGAGACTCAGTTTAAAATACTCATGCACTGGTATCATACCCCTGTGCTCCTCCATTCCCTTAACCCTAGTGTTTCTCCCCTCTGCTGGTGCTGCCTGTCGAGTGTAGGTACATTATGCCATATCTTTTGGGACTGTGCCATTGTCCGTCCCTTTTGGTTGGAAGTTCAGTCCCTTACCAATGCTCTCTTTATCCAGGGAGTCCCACTTGACCCGCTTATTTACTTTACTTAATCTCCCTCCTAAGCATTTAGGCAAACAGACCTCTAAATTGTTTTTATACATTTGCACCACAGCCAAAACACTCATAGCCCTCCACTGGAAGAGATTCTCTTCACCTTTGGAAACGGACCTTATTGCTAGAATTAAGGATATCCGTAGTATGGAGTACTTAACGGCATCTCTTAATCATACCATGGATGCTTTCCAGGCCCTCTGGTCGTCCTGGGACTATTATTGTGCACTACGTAGTTTCTGACTCCTCCCCTCCTTTCCTTTCCTCCGCCTTTTTTTCCTTTATTCAATTCCATAATGCTTCCTAATGTTTTGTATGTTTTTTATTATGTTTTATCTCTGACTTTTTCTTTTTTTTGTTCTATTTGAAAAAACGTTCAATAAAAATTACAGTTTAAAAAAATAAAATAATAAGCTGGACTGGGCAGATCTCCTGAATGTACTGTACAGAAAGGGCCACAACAGGCTCTACCTGCTTCGGAGGCTGAGGGTTTTTGGAGTCCAGGGGGCACTTCTTAGAGCCTTTTTCAGCTCTGTTTTGGCATCAGCCATTTTATTTGGAGCGGCCTGCTGGGGGAGTAGCATATCAAGCAGAGACAGGAATAGACTTGACAAGCTAATTAGAAGGGTCAGCTCTGTCCTGGGGTGACCCCTGGACGCAGTGGAGGTGGTAGGTGACAGAAGGATATTGTCCGTGGTAAGCTCCATGCTGGGGAATAACTTCCATCCCATGCATGAGACTGTGATAGCACTGGGCAGTACTGTCAGTGTCGACTTCTTCACCCTAGTGTGAGAATGAACGTTATTGGAAATCTTTCCTCCCCGCTGTGGCTGTACAACCAACACCGAGTTTAGTAGAGATCATTCCATAGAGAGAACTAAAATATTTTTATGTCGTGATCTCCCTTCTACTACATTTTTACCTTTTCCTTTTTATCTGTACCTATTGTCACTGTAATACCTCTACATTGGAGCTTTTGTATTTGTATATTGTATTATTGTATAATCTATGCTGCTGTAACACACTGAAATTCCCCATGGTGGGACTAATAGTGGATTATTTTATCATATCTTATCAAACCTGGCATGAAGGTATACAAAGAAAGTGAAGAGATTATGGGGTACTTTGGTCGGAAGTCTGCTTGGGAAAACATTTACCATATATACTCGAGTATAAGCCAAATTTTTCAGCACAGTTTTTGTGCTGAAAAAGCCCCCCTCAGCCCCCCTCAGCAAAAAAAAAAAATTATTATTTTTTTTTTAAGGGGGGGGGGTCTATGACCAGCCGCAATATCAATGTATAGAATCTCCCATAAAATAGTGGGGGAAAAAAGAAGCTTTAAAAAAAAGTTGTAAATCACTCCTTTCCCTAGAATACATACAAAAGTAGAAAATGACTGTGAATATACATTAGTAGAGATGAGCGAACACCAAAATGTTCGAGGTTCGAAATCTGATTCGAACAGCCGCTCACTGTTCGAGTGTTCGAACGGGTTTCGAACCCCATTATAGTCTATGGGGAACATATACTCGTTAAGGCGGAATCCCAAATCCGTCTCAGGAGGGTCACCAAGTCCACTATGACACCCCAGGAAATGATGCCAACACCCTGGAATGACACTGGGACAGCATGGGAAGCATGTCTGAGGGCATATAAATCACTTTATTACATGGAAATCCATGTCAGCTTGCTATTGTCGCAAGCTAACTTTTTCCCATAGGAATGCATTGGCCAGCGCTGATTGGCCGAATTCTGTACTCTGGCCAATCAGCGCTGGCTCTGCTGGAGGAGGCGGAGTCTAAGATCGCTCCACACCAGTCTCCATTCTGGTCCGACCTTAGACTCCGCCTCCTCCAGCAGAACCAGCGCTGATTGGCCGAATTCCGTACTCTGGCCAATCAGCACTGGCCAATGCATTCTATTGGCGTGATGAAGCAGTGCTGAATGTGTGTGTTTAGCTCAACTACGCCGGTGGAGTAGTTGAGCTAAGCACACACATTCAGCTCTGCTTCAATCAGCGCTGGCCAATGCATTCTACTAGCGTGATGAAGCAGAGTGTGCACAAGGGTTCAAGCGCACACTCAGCTCTGATGTAGCAGAGCCGAGTGTGCACAAGGGTTCAAGCGCACACTCGGCTCTGATATAGCAGAGCCGAGGGTGCACAAGGGTTCAAGCGCACCCTCGGCTCTGATGTGAACCCTTGTGCACCCTTGGCTCTGCTACATCAATACTACTCGCTCATCTCTAATAATCATCCTAATTGTATGTAATTGGAGATGTTAAAAGTTGAGATTATATCCAAGAAAAGAGCAACATTCCCATTATATTCTTTTCTGGTTTTGAATACAGTGAATACTTATACAACCAATACTTGAGCTCGATATAATTACAGAATTCTGTAGACAATGCTGTGTCCCCCCAAATTCCATTTAAATGTATGAGAAAAAACAGGCAGGGGTAGCATTTATATCATTGGATCCATAATGCAGTGTTGTATATGAGATCTGAGTCACAGGAACACTATGTAATTCACACTTGTATTAGTTCCAGACTCCCTGTCACTTCTATGCAAATTCTTTTGGCTGTTTCTTTTGTGTGAAATACTCAAAGCATAAACATTAAACAAATATGGAGAGAAACCAGTGATATTGGTCCTTGCTCTGATTTCTTTTTAGTTTTTTAGTATTATCACTAGAATGTATTTGCAATTTTTCTTTCACATTTCATGTTATTTTTATTTTTAAAGCTAAATATCCAGCTCTGCTACAGGTCTAATGATTTGAATTGACTGTATTGCAGGAATCTATACAGAGGCATAACTTGAAGTTTCTGGATCCAAATGCAAAATATGTAATACTTACCATTTACCTTATGATATCTGTAATACTAGTGTCTTCTTATATTGTAAGGAGGTCTTTTGGGTCACTTGAGGCTTCAGAGACTGGTAGCTATTGATACCTACGTACCCTATTTACCTACACCACTGTTTATGATGCTTAGATGCAAGCATAATGATAGATCACAGGCCTTAGTAGTCCCCTGGGGCTGTTCATGTCATTTAGCAGACTGGAAGATACCTGAAGAGGACAGGGACCTGCATCGGAAACTAGAGCAGAGACAAGGAGAGTTGGATAAGACTATTTGTTATGTTTATTCAACTCAACTGGGTCTCTCTGGGGTCACAGCACTGGTCCAACTGCTAGGCGAACCTTGCAAATATTCACAGGATAAATCTCATAAGATTCAGGGCAACACGGTGGCTCAGTGGTTAGCACTGCAGCCTTGCAGCGCTGGATTCCTGTGTTCGAATCCCGCTAGGAACGACATCTGCAAGGAGTTTGTATGTTCTCCTTGTGTTTGCGTGGATTTCCATATATGGGGCTCACAACTACATTTAAAAAAAAAAAAAAAAAAAAAAGATTCACAAGATTCACCAGCCTTTGGCTGCATGAAGACTGTGGGCCCTCCACCAAGCTAAAGTTTTCAGGACCTTATAAATGTGTTGATTCCTAGATAAATAAGATTTCATAGGAATGCTCATTGTCAATAAATTCCCATTGTTAGGTTGTATTTATACAATGACTATGCACACAGGAGGCTACTAAACCCAGGGAGCAGAAGGTAAATGTAGTAGAAGGCAGTTTTATTTTAATGATCCCTGGGTACAGGAGGGGGGATTTTACTGTGAAAGAACAGCAGGCTCCCTCACTATGCCTGGAGTAGGCATGCACCACCCAAACTATGATGCTGCGCCAGTGCTTTTGGAAAGACTAATTGCAGCTGTCTATGGATTAACAGGTACATCTAAAAATACTGCAAACCACAGGCCATGTCTAAGTGGCATACACAAGTTGGAGAAAGATTTGAACAGCTACATGCCCTCTGGGATGGCCATGTAAAAAGGCCATTTCATATTTTGCCCCTATGTCAAATGTATGCAACTGTTTATGTAAGGGAATTGCTAGGACAGCAATTCCCTAGTAGCTGCTGGAAACCTTGGGACGGGGCACAAGAGACAGTGAGCCCTAAGCTGAAACCCTCCACTGTCCCTTCCTACTTGCCTAGTCCTATCCTATGTAATAGGTGGCAACTTGGAGACAATCCCTTCCTATGTACGTGAGACACAAAATGCAGACAAGACAAACAACAACAAAAGGAGGTCAGCTAGCCAAGGGTCAGGTAACAGTTGAGTAATGTAGTGCCAAATCGAAGTCCAAAAGAATAGTCAATAGGGAAAGCCAGAGGTCAAGAATCAGAATACAAGTAATAACAGCAAGAGAAAGCCAGCACGCACAAGGCAATAGCAAGCATCAATGTGAATGTGAGCCAAGAATAGACAGGGAGGAAGAACCCACCCTGATCCTGATAGAAAGGCAGGCTGTCAATCAAAGGTCAAAACAAAACTTAACTCTTAGAGGAGCAGAGGGAAATGTAGGTGAAGGAGACGGGTGTGGTGGAAAATCAATTAAAAAGATGAAGGAATAGGACAGTGTTCAGACAATGCAACCAAAAGCTCTAAGCAAGTTATCAAACTGCACATGCCTCCTGCGCCGTAGCATGCGAGCAGAGGGTGGCGCAGAGACCAGAACAGGCAGAGATGTTACAGTTTAGGCATGAAATTGCAAAAATCAAGGCTATATTTTGGCAGTTCAAATATATTTTATGAGATGTGGTGCACTGTAAATTTTGGGTTCTCCCTTGAAAACAACCCTTGCTCATTAGCCTCATTAAGAAATATAGATGATGTAGAGAAAAAGACCTGCTGGGAACCTCCTCCTATGAGCTTTTATTCTGGCAGAGTTGACCTGCCTTTGATTCTGCAGTTTCGGAGTTCTCTGAGCTTATCCAATTAACAGCTGAGGAGGTATATTTAAACTCCCTTCCTCCTCATCCAGGTGTCTGCCATTGGTTGTACAATGTCTGACTTTCATACCTGATACTTTGTGTTCTATAGCTTTACTCTGACGTGTATGAATTGACCCTTGGCTTAATATTGGGAAAACTCCTTGTCTCCTGATTTTGACTTTGGTTCTGGTTTGATTTCTGATAGCGGAGAGTTTATCTCTCGCACAGTTTCAATGTTGATCATTTTTTTTGTTTCCCTATCAGTATGCCTTTGAAGTGTGGGAGGAAACACACACAATCACGGGGAGAACATACAAATTCCTTGCAGATGTTTTCCTAGGCAGGATTCAAACCCAGGACTCCAGTGCTGCAAGGCTGCAGTGCTGACTACTGAGTTCAGCAAGTCCATCTGGTTTAGCGACTGGTGCTGGTGAAGGTGTTTGGATGTCTGGAACCTATCTCTCAGCACTTATACAGCTAGTTCAAGTGCCCTCTGTTAACAGTCAGATCCTTTTATTTTCTGATATTTGCTCCACGGACTCTACCGTAACACTTAATTGATGGATATTATTAATAGGTGGAGGGAAAAAAAAACAACAAATCAGGAGAAAAGAAGAGTGTACAACTGCGTAGTTTGTTTACAGGTACAGAATTTACCATATAATTAAAAAATATTATAGGAATTACAAAACAGTGAAGGAGGCACATCTGTTAAGCGTGAATCTGAAAAAAAAAGATATTTATACTGTTCTTCTACCATCTGGGATCTGGGACGTGGATCCAAGCGTAATCAGCTGTGAATTATTTTGCTCTTTCTAGCTATTGTCACCTTTAATCAATGCACTTTCATTTATCACATATAGTAACTGCTATGCCTGCGACGACCTGAATATGAAGACCACTGAATTGTACTTAGCGCAGTGATAAGAAAATACTTGTGCTTTAGTAGCCAACAGCCTGACATGTAGAGAAGACATTCTCTAGTGTTTTAACTTTAACCTCTTAAGTGCATGACCTAAAACCATGTTAGGCTGAGGCTCCACATTGCAGAAATGCAGCTTTTTTTTTTTGTCGCAGATTTTGCTACATTTTTTGAGCCAAAGTGAAGAATGGTGAGATTTTATCCCCTTAGCAAAAATCTGAAACTTTGCAAAACAACATTTTTTCTTAAAGTTCCCATATTTTGACACTTAACTATTTTATATTTCCATGTACATGGATGTGTAGGGTGTCTATTTTTGTGAGGCCAATTGTACTCCTTAGTTATACCATTTTGCGGAATGTCTATTCCTTTGGTAACTTATTATTCAAATTTTTTCAGAGGCGAAATAGTGAATAACACCACTTTGACACTTTTTTTGCCATTTTTTTTCCTGTACTTCAATAGGCTCCCGGCTGTCATGACAACAGATCACCAGCTCTAAAACTCGTTCCAGTTGCCAGTGATCCTCAGAAAAGTGGGGACACTGATTGCAGACGTTAGTGCTCGGTCTCTGCTGTATAAAACAGCAGAGACCCAGCAGCTATGACAGCCCCTCAACTCCTGAGCATTTGTAGTATTTATATACCCAGTGTCAGATAGGGGTTAACTTACCTAAGCTAGTGGTAAACTTTATTTGATATTTTTTGCATTATATAGGAAATATAGGTGTATTTGGTGAAAATTTTGAAAAAATTGCAATCTGCAAAATATGTCATGAAAAGTCATTCTCAAAATAGTTTGGGTAAGTTAAAGGGGTTGGCCACTTTCAGAACAATATTGACAAACAAATGTACAATAGAAAGATATACAATTTTCCAGTATACTTTCTGTATCAATTCCTCACGGTTTTCTAGTTTTCGGCTTGCTGTCAATCATTCTGTTACTTCTAGAGGATAAAACTCTGAACATGGTCATGTGATTTACGGTCCTTGGTCATGTGATTTACGGTCCTTGGTCATGTGATTTACGGTCCATGGTCATGTGATGAGCACACAGGTGCACAGCTGATTACCAGGCAGATGTCTGATTATTGTGCTGTGACTATAACGAGCAGCACCTGTGTGCTCATCACATGACCATGGACCGTAAATCACATGACCAAGGACCGTAAATCATATGACCATGGTCAGAGTTTTATCCTCTAGAAGTAACAGAATGAATAACAGCAAGCCGAGATCTAGAAAACCGTGAGGAATTGATACAGAAAGTATATTGGAAAATTGCATATCTTTTTATTGTACATTTGTTTGTCAATATTGGTCTGAAAGTGACCAACCCCTTTAAAGCATCTCTAAATTATTGCCATATAAAGTGTTATGTCAGTTTTGAAATATGGGACTTACAGGGGTATTCCTATGAACATAACCATTTTTACATTTGTAGATAAACATTTTTACAAATACAAATAAACACAATTTTACAGAGTTTTAAAGATTTTCTATAAATATGACAGTCTATGGTCTTGACCAGTTGCCAGTGGATATGACCATGAATGCAGGACCTTACTAAGGTTTACTAAGGTAATAAAATGATTTCCTTATTGTAGCTAGGATATCTTACAATAGCTTGCAAAAGTATTCATACCCCTTGAACCTTTTCAGATTTTGTCACCTTACAAGTTACAACCACAAATTTAAATGTATTTTATTGAGATTTTAAGTTATAGACCAACACAAAGTAGCCCATAGTTGTGAAGTGGAATGAAAAAGGGTTTCAAGATTTTTACCAAATAAAAATTTGAAAAGTACGACATGCAAAAGTATTTGGCCTTCTACATTCTGATACCCCTACATAAAATCCAACGCAATCATTTGCCTTCAGAAGTTACTTAATTCGTTAATAGAGTCCAGCGGTGTGTAATTTAGTCTCATATAAATACACCAGTTCTGTTAAGGCCTCAGTGGTTTGTTAGAGAACACTAGTGAACAAACAACATCTGAAGACCAAGGAACTCATAGATTGTAAGCCCTCGCGGGCAGGGCCCTCTATCCCACTGTGCCAGTCGGTCACTGTTAGTATTATATCTGTACATTTTGTGCACTGTATGTAAACCCTCAAATGTAAAGCACCATGAAATTAATGGTGCTATATAATTAATAATAATAATAATAATAATAATAATAATAACAACAACTTACCAGATAAGTTAGAGATAAAGTTGTGGTGACGTATAAAGCAGGGTTAGGTTATAAAAACATATCCATCATCCAAGAATGTAAAAAAGTATTCTACAACTGCAAACCTACCAAGACATGGCGAGATGACAGATCGAGCAGGGAGGGCACTGGCCAGAGAAGCTGCCAAGAGGCCCATGGTTACTCTGGTGGAGCTGCAGAAAGTCACAGCTCAGGTCCACAAGAAAAAAAAAAGCATAGGGCCTCAATGACAATGGTATGCAATAGTTTTGACACCCCTGGTCAAAATAACTGTTATTGTTAACAATTAAGCAAGTTGAAGATAAACTCTTAAGCTAAACTTTTAAAGTTTAAGTCTGCTGGGGGAGAAAAAAAATAAAAAAAAATACACTCACCTGTCCCAGTTGCTCTGTTGTCGTCCTGCACCTCCTGATTCATTTGCTCTCCATGGTCTCTTCCAGTTCCAGGAAAAGGACCCATGATGTCACAGAAAGTGTCATTCAGGCCCTATGCTGATTGAACTCAGTGGTCATTTTGCACAATGCCTGAAGACGCTGTGGGAGCAGATGAACTGGGAGGCATGAGAGCACACTGGAGCAGCAGGGACAGGGGAGTATGCTTTTTTTTTTTTTTACTGCCCCCAGCCAATTTAAACTTTAAAGGGGTTGTCCATGTAAATATGTCCTCCAGTATATTAGCCTCCATCACTGACTCCTCCCCATCCACAATATAATGGCACCATCAATGGTCCCCATACAGAATAGGAGACCAGTGAAGGGACCACTGTATGGGAGGGGAGGACCAGTGTATGAGGGGAAAAAGTAGCCCCTTCTCTGGTCCCCTGTCTCCTATATCAGCATTAGGTTATTACCTGTCTACTACCTGGTCCTGCTCCTCATTGCTCCAGGCGCACTGATGTGACATCATGTGCCCAAAGCAGGAAGTGCAGGAGCAGTCAGGTAAGTATTGAGGATTAGCTTTTGGCCACAGGCTCAATGGGGATTGTGGCCTACAAGCCTGTGAATGGTAGAACAGAAAGCCAGGAGAGCCCTCACTTCTCCCCACTCCGGCTTGTGGCCTCTCGCTCTTCCTGCTTCAGCCTGGGCCCTGTGTGCTGCACATTACGTCGCAATAACGTAATGCAGAGCATACGGGGGTCCCCTGGCCAGAAGCGGAAGAGGTAAGTGGATAAGGGCCTTACCGCACCTTCATTGCCTATTTCAAAAAAGCAGCGGGGGTCGAGTAGGGCCCCCTAAAGGTACAGGGCCATATGGGGAATTCATCGGTCCCCCAGTGGGTCAGTCCGACCCTAATTGGAGAGAAGTTCTTTTCCTAAAATTCTCTGTCCTTTTGTGGATTAAGAGTTCTATTTTAACCTCATCGGTCCACAGGACTTATTTTCAAAATGCATCATGCTTGTTTAAATGTTCTTTTGCAGATTTCTGCCGCTGAATTTTATAGTGAAGATGCAGGAGAGGTTTTCTTCTGATGGCTCTTCAATGAAGGCCACATTTGTGCAGGTATCACTGAACCGTAGAACAATGTTCCACAACTCTAGAGTCCACTAAATCCTCCTGAAGGTCTTTTGCAGTCAAGCGGAGGTTCTGATTTGTCACTCTGGCAATCCTATGAGCAGCTGCCTCTAAAATCTTTCTTGGTCTTTCAGACCTTATCTTGACATCCGCTGTTCCTGTTAACTGCTATTTATTAATTACATTTCAACTGAGGAAAGAGCAACTTGAAAACAATTTGCCATCTTCTTATAACCTTCTCCTGCTTTGTGGCCTCCACCATGTTCATTTTCAGAGTGCTAGGCAGCTGCTTAGAATAACCCATGGCTGCAGATTTTTGGCACAAGGTTAGAGGAGGATTGAGATGTATAAAGCTGTGAAATCTGCATCACTTGGCCTTTCCTAGCAATGATAGTGAACAAGCCATAACCCTAACTGGCTAATTCAGGTCTGAGACCTTGGTCAAAGTTATCTGAGTAAACAAATCTACAAGGGTTTCCAAACTTTTGCAAGGTACTCCTTTCCCTTTTTCACTCTAAAATTGTGCTCAAACACAATAATACACTAATATTGGTTAAAATTATAGACAAGTGTGTTTAATCCTTTACTTTAAGAAACTTAAGAAAGATAATTGAATCTTCACCTTGCTTAACTATTCACAATAACAGTCATTTTGACTATGGGTGTCAAAACTTTTGCATGTTACTGTATAAGTTGTGCACTTCACAAATCTGGCCTTTATGGAAGAGTGTTAAGAAGAAAAACATTGTTGAAAGAAAGGCATAAGTGCCCTTTGCAGTTTGCACAAATCATATAAGGGGGCACAACAAACATGTGGAAGAAGGCGCTCTGGTCAGATGAGACCAAAGTTGAACTTTTTGACCTAAATGCAAAGCTCTATGTGTACAAAATATCGATATAGGGGGGCTGAATACTTTAGCACTCACACTTTTCAGAATTTTATTTGATTAAACTTTTGATAACCATGTATCATTTTCCTTCCACTTCACAATTATCTGCTACTATGTGTTGCTCTATCACTTAAAATATCAATTAAATACATTTAAGTTTGCGGTTCTAAGGTGACAAAATATGAAAAAGTTTAAAGGGGTATGAATACTTTTGCAAGTCACTGTGCAATGACACAGTCGCCTCATCTAGAGACCAAGGATTGATAGAAAAGATCTATATAGGGCCCTATATAGTATACTTACAGTGTTCAAAACGCGTCAGCTGTTGTTCCATCGATTGCATGTACCTAGTGTGTCATATCGCATGGATCATTATGATTTTATGAACTTCATCTTCAATCAATAAAAGTTACGTTTTACTCAAGGAGCTATGGCTTTGCTGGAATTTTACTACTGAACGTCTGGATCTTAATCACCCTAGCCGAAAGGGTATCTTCCGGGCAATCCCAATCTCCCTCAGGACTAACGTGAGTGCATTGAAAACTGAATTACAATTCATATTTGCACGAAGGGCTGTGTTTTTTTCCCTTGCCCTCTTTCCTATATTATGTGAAGAATATATTGCAGAAAGTGTTAGACTAATGTGATTGCTCTAGGTACAAATATTTCAACATTTTATGAGGATAAGCACATAAAACATTTAGTCCTCATTCACATCAGCGTTTGGATTCCGTCTGGGCGAGTCCTCATGGGGACCCCCTAAACGGAATACCAAACGCAAGTACAAGCGCTGGTGCAGTAAAAGCACACAGACCCCATAGACTATAGTGGGGTCCATGTGCTAGCCGCGAGATCTCCGCAGGGAACTTGAGGACAGGAATGTAGTTTACCATCTACTTCCCTGTCCACATGATCCATGCGGGCAGCGCACGGCAGTACACGGACCCCATTATAGTCTATGGGGTCCGTCTACTTTTACAGCACAGCGCTTGCAATTGCATTTGTATTCCATTCAGGGGGTCCTCACGCGGACTCCCCCAGATGGAATCCAAATGCTGATGTGAACGAGGGGTTAGGCCGAGGTCACATATGGCTTAAAAGTCACGGGTTTGCCGCAAAGAAAATGCAAAAACCATGGCTTTTGCTTTGCTTTTTCCCTGCAAAGCAAATCCCATCTACACTTTGCAGAAAAATATGCGCAATGGAAATGCTGCAATTTCCAAAACTGCTATGGTTTTGGAAATCACAGCATGTCAATTATACTTATGGAAATGCTGGCTTTTCCCCTATATATATACTGTATATAATAGATTCAGAGGAAAACTCTGTGAAAATTGCATCAAGAAAAACCATGATACATTACCGCTGCTGTTTTTCCTGCAGTGCTTTTTCGCTGTGGCCTGCTACCTGAGGCCTTAGCCTTAGAAACAAGCCTAAATTAACAAAATCCAGTTGAAATAATATTTTCTTATAATCCTTTCCCTCTATTCTCATCACTCTCACCCCATTCTATATATCTGTGAACAGTATACATTTTGAATACAATGATAAAATAACAACTTCCTATAAAGTACTGATACTCTGTCTAGTGTACAGAGAATACAGCTCGCTGTGTAAAAATATGACCCTGCGCAGAAGGTTAGAAACAAAATATTCAATGGACTCTGTTCTACAAGGCCATCAGAACAAAGAAAATGTGGGAGGGACTGAAAAACATAATAAAATACATACCACACATTCCTCCTGTTATCTCACGGGAAAAATCATTTAAAACTAAATGCAGTTCTGGCGAGGAAGCCACGCTCAAGCTAATGTTTGCTAAAGGTGTTTGGCAGTGTCAAAGTGAAGGTTTCAAGTGTGTATGTCAACATTTTCAAGAGAGTGGTTTAACCTCTTTCTCAGAAATATTACTGTTGTGACATTATTATGTCCGTAAAGAAAAGAAAGAAATTAAAGCTAGGCCCTAAAACCGAATGTCGGATATGTACTATATGTAAGGACAGACCCAAGCTGGGATAAATGATGAAATCAGGTCAGAGGTCTCTCTTGTAAAGAACATTACACCGCCTGATGTAGGAGCTGGAATTCTTACCCAACTTTCTTATTTTACTGCTCTATCAAGAAAGTCAGTTTTGATAGTGGGAACAGCTGTAATAGATGCATTGATCTCCGATGGAATTTGTCATAGGTGTGCACTGTATGGAGTTGTCAGTGACCCAAAGGTATATTGTGTGTCTAGTTTAAAATAACTTGTAAGGTCTGGTTTCTAGCACAGCCATTAGTGTAGCTCCATGATGGTGATGGAATCTTATTACCCATTACAGAACAGTGCTAAGGTCTTTCCCTATTAATCATTGGTTCATTATAGTAGTTTAAGAGTATATTTTCAGTTTTGGTGCCAGTTGTTAGGGAACAATTTATAGAGTATGTAATACCTAACTTCCTAGTTATACAATACCCAGGGTAAGCTTTTGTGTCGGACTGGGGTGCCTAGAGCACACTAGTAAAATGAATTCTGGGCGCCCATTAAACATCTACATGCACATATTATTTGTCAGTTTCGCAAATACCTAAAATGTCGCCTTGTTCAGCAGCAGTAAGATGAAATAGGATGTAGGTGTAATGTGATTGAAAAAATAGGGTCCAGGAAAGGAGGATACTGGTTGGCCTAGCTTTGCACCTACATGTCATTGCAGTTGCCCTTTGTGTCGGTATATGCTGTATTAATGAAGTACAGCCCATTGTGTCTACATTTACTGTATATAACGTCTCAGCCTGTTCGGGTCTCTGTTATACCCTCCGCTTGCACACTGTGGCACAGGAGGCGTGAACAGTTTGATCCCTTGCTTAGAGTTTTTTGTTGCTCTGTCTAAATACTGCTCTATTCCCTATCCTCTGTAATTGAATTTCTACCACACCCATCTCCCGTACCTTGTTTCCCTCTGTCCATCAAATAGCTAATCTTAGCCTTGTCTGATTGACAGCCTATATACCAATCAAGTTTGTTGCAGGCTGTGGGCTTCCTATATACAGGTCATCAACCTACACAGGTTTGCTGTCTATAATGATTCTATCCTGTGACTTTGTCCTTGCTAGCTTCCTACTTTTTCTTACTATTGTATTACTACTTCTGACCTTTGGCTTCCCTTGTGACTACTCTTTTGGATTACAATTTTGTACTGCTTTGACCGTTGACTTGCTGACTTCGTTTCTGTGTTGTTTTGTCTTGTTCTGTGTGACTGTAATATCTCTGACTGTTTTGGTCACTGCACCACCCTCTGCTCGTATGGGGCGGTGCAGGAGGCGCGTGCAGTTTGGTTCTTTGCTTAAAGATTTTGGTTGCACTGTGTGAACACGGCTCTAGTTCTGTGATTGAATTTCCACCACACCCGTCTTCTTCCCTTGTTTGCCTTTGTTCATGAAGTGGTTAATTCGTGTGATTGACAGCCTGTCTACCTATTAACTTCAGGGAGGGTTCTTCCTCCCTATTTAAGCTTGGCTCACATTCACACTGTGCTTGCTATTGCCTTGTGCGTTCATTGTTTTTTTCTGTCACTATTTTTGCTTGCATTCTAATCCTTGACCTCTGGCTTTCCCTACTGACTATTCTTTGGACTCCGATTTGGCACTGCATCGCTCGACTGTTTACTGACCCTTGGCTAGCTGACCTCCCTTTGTTGTTGTCTGGCTTATCTGCATTTTGTGTATCACATATACAGGAAGGGATCGTCCTATTACGTAGGATAGGTCCTGGCAATAGGAAGGAACAATTGGGGGCTTCAGCTTAGGGCTCACTGTCTCTTGTGTCCCATCCCAGGGTTTTCAACAGCTACTGGGGAATTGCTGTCCTAGCAATTCCCTAACAGTGACACTTATTTCAGAGTAGGGATCGCTGCCCAGTCATACCTGTCATTAGGACAGTGTGGCAATTAGGTAGGGACAGGAGCTGAGTCAAGTTTAAGGTTCACAATGTCTTCCTCTTCTTCCATTGTTCCAGCAGCAGCGCTAGGAAATTGCACAACTAGCTTTTCCTTACACTGTATCTGTATGAAGCACAGTGTATACACCAAGTCTAGTATGGAACCTCTTATTGTGCACTTTTATTTTAACAGATATACTCACTCTTTCATGCTGTGTTCACCTTCTTCTCCTGCATCCTCCCACATGCACACATGCTGAGAATTGGTTCTTTTGAGAGTATGCGCCGCAATACTCTCTTCATTCAGCTAGTTTTTCATCTGACCTCGTCTTCCTTTCTAGAGATGAGCGAGTAGTCAAATATACGAAAATTCTAAATTCGATTCCAGTAGACCTGAATATTCAACTGTTCGTTCAAATATCGAATCCGATTATAGTCTATGGGAAAAACATGCTTGTTTCAGGGAAACCAAAATTCGACGAATTGTAGTCACCAAGTCCACAATGACACCTCAGGAAATGATGCCAACACCTCTGGAATGCAACTAGGACAGCGGGGAAAGCATGTCTGGGGGCATCTAACACACCGAAGTCCCAATATTATTATTATTATTATTATCATTATTATTGCTGCTGTTGATTTAGCCAGCCAATGACTGTATATGTTTTTTTCCAAAGCCTACGTTGTCCTCCTTCCTATCCCACCTCCCTTGCATAGTTATTGGTGTAAAAAAGCAGCAGGGAAGGTGGGAGGGGAATCGAATTTTTACTGCATTTACCGCGTGGTATTCGACCGAGTACGAGTATTTAGAATACCGTAGTATTCGATCGAATACCTACTCAATCGAATACTACTCGCTCATCTATATTCCTTTCTCCTACTTATTTTACTTGGTGTTGACCTTTGTTAACTGTATGTTGCCAGGCCCAACCATGGACTGCCTTCTATTGTGCACAAATACTGCCTGCCCTGACCTCTGCCTGTTTGACTATGAGTACTGGATCCTGGTGTCACTTGCTAAATCCAACGTGACCTGGGGATTCTCTGGAGAATAGGGGTTGTCCAGAAATGACAGCTCTGGAGCAGGAGGAACATACAAATCTCTTGCTCACGATTCTCCACATGGGGGCTTTTTCCTGTGGAAGTTTTAGCCTCACATGACCACTGAGTCCAATCAGTAGCCTCAGCAGTCACAGAAATGGATTGAGGATGTTACTCACAGACATCTCCGGTGATGTCCTGGACCAGCAGCTCCCAAAACTGGTGACAGTGGGGTGAGGGGAGGGGGACACTGGAGCACTATTCTCACGCTCTCTGGTTAGCATTGTGACATGCTCATTTAGAGTTACAAAGTGGTTAAAGCTCTATTATGTGATCTACTGAACGTTATTGGAGGTCCAGTGTTTAGAGCTGAGAACATAGCTATGCAATATTATGCTATTTAGTTACATGTCTGACATCAAGAAACTGTCAAACTACAGTCGGTGTTGAATAACAACCTTGTCTGAATACTCAATGTTTCATGTAGATGAAAACTGAACCTTCTATTACGATGATTTTTTGAAGAAAACAGTAGATAAGGTCATTAACCCCTTCGGATTAAAAGAAATGTGCATTTTGGTTCTTGCTCGGCTGCCTTAGCTGAGGTTTTTGATTTCAGTATGCCGCTGACAATGACTAATGTGTTATGTCTCAGTAGTATGACAATGTCCTTTGCCTACTGATGCCTGAACACTATGGAAAGTGAAAAAATTATACTGTACAGTTTGTAGCAGAATTAGAATTTATTTTTTTGGCATGGCCTTTAGATACGCTACCTTGAAAAGAACGAAGCCAAAAGAGCAACGTCTCTATAATGCAATTGTGCAGGTTCTTTCCTTTTAATGTAATTGTTAGACTACCATATCTGAACAAACCGCACCATGCAGATATCCCATGGCTCAGTGTGCAAACAGGAAACGATTACAGTATACACAAAATACCTATACTCAATGGAGGAGATGGATTAATAAAGGAGAACCACCCACTGCTTGAACTGAATGTAAGGTTTAATTTCCTAGAGTGTGCTAAGCTATTAATGAATTAAATAAAGAGAACACACACGCCTTTCACTGGCTGATAACAGCTGATAATACATTGTTTTTCTGGTTATGCTGGAATGTTAACATGCTGTAAAATATGAAGAACTGACTAACATGTTTTGCTATATGTCTTAGGCTAAGGCCCCATGTTGTGAGCTGCAGCTAAAAAACGCTACGGAAAAGACCGTGGTGGTAACGCATTGTGTTTTTTCTGCAGTGCTATTGACAGAAAGTCTGTAGAATATTTGTTTGCAGACTTTCTGCCTTTGTTATACCTAATGGAAAATGTCAGTGTTTCTATAGGTATAATAGACGTTCTGCCATTTACAAAAATCATAATAAATTATCAATACAGAAATAATAGTATACATACATACACCGTGCATACACATAATGAGTATCCACATCATATCTGCGTATGGTTGTAGAAAACCTTAGCCTGATATTTTACACATTAAATATGTTGATACTTACATAATTAATGCCATAGAAAACAAGCTAAAGTTTGCAGCAACTGTGTACCGGTTAAGGACCGCCGTACGTAAATTTACGGCCTGCGGTCCAGGTACCTAAAGACCGGACTATTGTAAAAATACGTCCTGTCTTTAGGTACCTATTTCGCGGGGGGAGGGGTGCGGGGAGGACGGGGGTTAGGTGTTACTAACACCTAACCCCTTCCTCAATAACGTCCAGTCGGAACTGAGTCCGACTGGACGTTTTAACCCTTTCGATCGCGCCGTGAAACATCACGGCGCGATCGAAAGGCATCCGCCGACAAATGAAGTTGATCGGCACCCCCCGTGGCGAGATCGGGGGGTGCCGATAGCAGTAAAAGGTAGTCTGGGGTCTGGCCAGTGACCCCAGACTGCCCGGAGCCCCCACATACCTGGTGATCCTGCCAGGACCTTCTGATGTCAGGCTGTGCGTCTACACAGCCTGACATCCAGCTACGGAATGCCATGTGGGACACCTGCATGCTGTGTCTCACATGGCATTCTATATCAGCAAAGTATTGCTGATTGAAGTGTCCTAAATGGACACATGAAAAAGTAAAAAAAAATGAAAAAAAAAATAAAATGAAGTGTATGAAAAAAATTAATAAAGTTATAAAGCCCAAAAATCCCTTTTTCTCAATAGAAAATGAATTATATAAAAAAAGAACTAAAAAGTAATAAGAACAATGCATATTTGGTATTGTCGCGTCCGTAACAATCTGTACAATAAAACTGAAATAATATTTAATGTACACGGCGAACGCCGGAAAAAAAAAACGGAAAAAACTTGCCGGAAGTAATGATTTTTCGCCATCTCACCATACAAAATATGCTATAAAAAGTGATCAAAAAGTCATATGCATCCGACAACAGTACCAATAAAAAACGCAGGTTGTCCCGCAAAAAATAAGCCCTCAACCAACTCTGTCAACCGAAAAATAGAAATGTTACGCCTCTTAGAAGATGCGATGCAAAAAACATTGATTTATGTCCCCAAATGTGTTTTTCCTCTGCAGAACTAGGGATATTGTCACTCCTTAGGGAGAGACCACCATATAGGTGTGTGGAGATTTGTTAAGCCTTTAGCACTCCACTTTGCAAGGAACTATGGGAAGAATATGCAAATCCGCCTTCCATGATGTAATTAGGAAGACAGTTGCTGCCTCATTGTTGCATCATGGAAGGCGGATTTGCATATTCTTCCCATAGTTCCTTGCAAAGTGGAGTGCTAAAGGCTTAACAAATCTCCACACACCTATATGGTGGTCTCTCCCTAAGGAGTGACAATATCCCCCGAACCCTGTCTAAGCCTCTCACCTCTACCAGGTTATAGTCCTCTCTACATCGGGCTGATGAGATCCAACCAGATCGAAACAGCTGTCCTCGATTGAGAGACTATAACCTGGTAATAATCCCAGCGTCATTGCTAAACAAAGGTCTCTTGGAAGGTCGGGCATGAAGCTAAAGGGAGCAGCCATTATTGGGTTATTTCACTGGAATCCTGTCTTAAGACAGGCTTGCACATTCCAGTGAGCGCCCTCTATTGGTTTGCAACAATGAGGCAGCAACTGTCTTCCTAATTACATCATGGAAGGCGGATTTGCATATTCTTCCCTCTGCAGAACTAGTAACACATAAAAAAATAATATAAATGAGGTATCGCCGTAACCGTACCGACCCGCAGAATAAAGGGAACATGTTACTTATACTGTACGCTGCATGGTGTAAAATTAAAAAAGTAAAACTCAATGCCAGGATTGATTTTTTTTTTTAAATCCAGCAAAAAAGGGTTAATAAAATGTATTCAATAAGATGTAGACACCCAAAAATGGTGTCATTACGAAATGCATCTCATCCCGCAAAGAATAAGCCCTTATATGGCCGCGTCACCAGAAAAATAAAGAAAATATAGCATCTCACAATGTGAAGACAAAAACCCTCAAAAATCGCCAAATTATTAGAACACAACTGGCTGCGTCAGGAAGGGAATATATAAGCTGTGTGAGCGGATATCAGGGGACACCCCAGATTTACAGCTTATGAGGGAACAGACACCAGAAGTGACCCCTAAAGTGACCCCCAGAGTGACTCCCCCAATCATAGGAGCTACGGGGACATAGTAGGGAATTTGGGGTTTGCAATGTTCTCCACACAGCTTACATATTCCCTCTTCGCCATCCGCTGTGCAGTCACGTCTGGGATACTAATACTCACTACACCCCCTGATAAATTCTTTGAGGGGTGCAGTTTTCAAAATGGGGTCACTCCTGGTACCCCATGGAATCCACTTTTCTGGTACCTTACAGGCTCTACAAACATGACATGGCGTCCAGATACCAAACATCAAAATCTGTGCTCCAAAAGCCGCATCGCGCTCCTTCCCTTCTGCGCCCTGCTGTACGTCCAAACTGCAGTTTATGACACATGTATGCCACATGTATGACACTGGTGTACCCCGGATAACGGACATAATGTCATATGTGGGTATAAACTGATATTAGGGCACAGCCGGACACAGAAGGGAAGAAGGGTCATTTGGTTTTTGGAGCACAGACGGTTTGGTTTTTGGATGCCATGACACTTTTGTAGAGCTGAAACGCTAGTAAAGTGGAATCCCCTGATATGTGACCTTATTTTGGAAACTACACCCCTGAAGGATTTATCCAGGGGTACAGAGAGCATTTTTAACCCCTAAGTGTTGCTATAACTTATTATCCATTAATGAATACGAAGCGGATTGTGAGAGGTGAAAATGACCATTTTTCCAGGAATACGTCCTTTCAGTGCCTAATATATTGTGCCCGCCTTGTATCAGAGATGAACGCTCTAAAAGCTGTTGTGCCCGGGATACCCATTTAACAGTTTTTGGAGTGTCTCTGCTGACATAAATCGGGCACAACATGTTGCACACTGAAATGGCAAATCTGTAAAATTTTCATTTTTAACTTCTCTATCAGTTGCGATTTCATTTCTGGAAACTAAATAAATGCAACACTCAAGGGTTAAAAATTCTCGCTACACCACTTGATAAATCCCATCAGTGGGGTAGTGTCCAAAATAGGGTGACATGTCTGCGGATTCCACTTTATTGGCAATTCAGGGGCTTTGCAAAAGTGGCATGACGTCCAAAAACCAAACTGTGCTCCAAAAACCAAAATAGCGCTCCTTCCCTTCTGTCCCCGGCTGTGCCCAAACAGCCATTTCTACCCACATATGGTATTAAGTCCGTTATCCGGGGTACACCAGTGTCATACATGTGGGCATACACTGCTATTTGGGTACCCAGCAGGGTGCAGATGTGAAGGATCAATATGTGCTTTTGGAGTGCAGATTTAGATTCTTCGTTTTTGGACACCATGTCACATTTGCAGAGACCCTAAAATTGCCCCTACAAAATGGGGTCACTTCTTGGTGAATTCCAATTTACTGGAACCTCCAGGGCTCTGCAAAAACATCATGGCGCCCAGAGGGTCCCTCTAAATCTGTACCCCAAAAGCTAAAACGCACAGTGGTCCTTCCCTTCTGAGCCCTGCTGTGTGCCCAAGCAGCAGTTTACACCCACATATATAATTTTTTGACCCCCGGGATGGCCCACTTAATAGTTTTAGGAGTGCAGGTCTCTGACAACACAAAGTGGGTGCAACGTATTGGGCACCGAAATGGCATATTTTTAAAAATTTCAATTTTCATTTTGTACATTAATTTTTGGGAAGCATTTTAGGCTCACAATGATAATACCCCTTGATACATTCCTTGACAGGTGTAGTTTCTAAAATGGGGTCACTTTTGAGGGGTTTCCATTGTATTGATACTTTAGGGGCTCTGCAAATGCGACATGGACCCTGAAAACTATTCCAGCAACATCTGCCCTCCAAAATCCAAATAGCGCTCTTTCCATTCTGACCCCCACCATGTACCCATACAGCAGATTATGACCACATATGGGGTATTGCCGTGTTCACAAGAAATTGTGTAAGAAACTGTGGGGGGCTTTTAATTCTTAAACTATTTGCAAAATTAAAACTATGGCGCTAAATGGACGATTTATTGGGAAAAAAAGTAATTTTTCATTTTCACGTCCCAATGTTAATAAAATCTGTGAAACACCTGTGAGGCCAAAATACTCACTCTACCCCTAGACAAATTCTATGAGGGGTGTAGTTTCCAAAATGGGGTCACTTATAGGGGGTTTCCACTGTATTGGTACTTTAGGGGCTCTGCAAATGCGACATGGGACCTGAAAAATATTCCAGCAAAATCTGCCCTCCAAAAGCCAAATAGCCCTCTTTCCATTCTGAGCCCCGCCATGTTCCCACACAGCAGATTATTACCACATATGGGGCATTTCTGTGTTCAGGAGAATTTGTGTAACGAACTTTAGGGAGCTTTTTCTCCTTTATCCTCTTGTGAAAATTAAAAATTTGGGGCTAATTTGACAGTTTGTTGGAAAAAAAGTAATTTTTCATTTTCATGGCCCAATGTTAATAAAATCTGTGAAACAGCTGTAGGGTCAAAATGCTCACTCTACCCTTTAATATGTTCTGTGGGGGGTGTAGTTTCCCAAATGGGGTCACTTTTAGGGGGTTTCCACTGTATTGGTTCTCTAGGGGCTCTGCTAATGCGACATGGCACCTAAAAATTATTCCAGCAAAATCTGCCATCCAAAAGCAAAATAGCGCTCCTTCCATTCTGAGCCCCGCCATGTTCCCATACAGCAGATTATAGCCACATATGGGGTATTGCCATGTTCAGGAGAAATTGTTTAACAAACTGTGGGGGGCTTTTACTCCTTTAACCCCTTGTGAAAATGAAAACTTTGGAGATAAAGTGACATTTTAGTAATTTTTCATTTACACATCCAATGTTAGTAAAATCTGTGAAACAACTGTAGGGTCTAAATGCTGACTATACCCCTTGATGAATTCTGTGAGGGGTGTGGATTCTAAAATGGGGTCACTTTTGGGGGGTTTCCATTGTTTTGGTACGCTAAGCGCTCTGCAAATGTGACATGGTGCCTGAAAATTATTCCAGCAAAATCTGCTGTTCAAACACCCAGTGTCGCTCCTTCCCTTCCATGCACTGCCGTGTGCCCAAAAATCAGTTTACGCCCACATATGGGGTATTTCTGTGCACGGGAGAAATTGCACAATAAACTGTCAGATGCATTTTCTCCTTTAACCCTTTGTGAATGTGTTAATTTTGGGTCTAAATGAATGTATTAGTGAAAAAAAATGAAATGTCTAAATTTCACTGCCATATTATTTTTATTCTTATGAAATGCTTAAAGGGTTAACAAACATCCCAAATGCTGTTTTGAATAATTTGAGGGGTGCAGTTTTGAACATGGGGTAATTTATGGGGGTTTCTATTATACAGGCCTTTATAATTACTTTCAGAACTGAAGTGGTCCCTAAAAAATTGGTTAGGAGAATTTTCTTGTAAATCTGGAAAATTGCTGTTACACTTGTAAGCCTTGTGACGTCCAAAATAAATTAAAAGACAATCAAAAGATGATGCCAATATAAAGCAGAGATATGGGAGATAATATTTATTCATGTATTTGGATGGTATGACTATCTGCCTGAAAAGCAGAGAATTTCACATTTTGAAAATTGCAATTTTTTTCAAATTTCCATCAAATTTCCTAGTTTTTTTTATAAATAAATGCAAAAATATTGATTAGTGTTTACCACTAACATGAAGTATAATGTGTTACGAGAAAACAATCTCAAATTCATTTGTGTAAGTTAAAGCGTCTCAAAGTTATTGCCATTTAAAGTGACACATGTCAGTTTTGAATAAAAGAGGCCTGGTCTTTAACATACTTTTGGGCCTGGTCCTTAACCGGTTAATGGGTTACGTGTCAAGCTAAAATCTAACTAAGGGTTGGTTCAGATCTGCGTTGGTATTCAGTTCGGGGGAGTCCGGTGTGCAGTAAAAGCTCACAGATCCCCATAGATTATAATGCGGTCTGTGTACTTGCCCCCAGATCTCCGCATAGAACATGCGGACAGGAAAGTAGTACACAATCTACTTTTCTGTCCACATGATTTGTGTGGGCAGCAAGCAAGCACACAGACCCTATTATAGCCTAAGGGGTCCGTGTGCTCTCACTGCACACCGCTTACAATTGCGTTTGGTATTCTATTCAGGAGGTCCCCATGTGGACTCCTCCGGACGGAATACCAACGCAGATGTGAAAGAGGGGTAAGGTGTATATTTACATAAGCACACGTATTACATTTTATTATTATTTCAGGACATACATTCTATTATTTACATACATATGCACGTATACAGACGTATTATATACAAGCTCTCACACAAACTCACACATTTACAAATACATGATGACCTCTATCTAAAGTTCTGAGGGGGTTCCCAGGAAGTTTAACTTAACATGACTAACTGAGCTCGACCCCCCCCCCCCCCCGCATTCACCCCAAATCTATACCTAGCTATACAATAAGTAATTTTCTCATATAATTATATTTTCAGTGCCACAATATCAATTCGAACACTTCTGGATCAGTCAGCAGGTGGATAAATATTGGCTTATGTACAATTGAAGTAAAACATTTTATAACACTATTATGACACCTAATAACTATATGACTAATAATTCTTCAGACAAATTCTTCCTGTTAAATGATGTGATTCATGATGAAGACTATAAATATGTCAATAGTTATATTCTAAAATGTCAGGGGGTGTGCCATAAGGATTACATGTTCTCGCTGAATGTTGTGAGTGAGTGTTAGGAAGTAAATGAGTGAAAATGATGTGGCCCTTGTTACAGTTTAGAACAGCAGGGTCTCTTCAACACCTTTCCGTTAGTGACATTTTCACTTTTTGTTTGACTCCCCACCTTCCAAACCCCATAACTTTTTTATTTTTCCATTCACTAAGCCATATGAGGTCTTAATGTTTGAAGGATAAATTTTTCTTCTTAACCCCTTCCCGCCGCAGGTATTTTTTGATTTTTGTTTTTGACTGTCCCCTTGCAAAGTCCATAACTTCTTTATTTTTCCATTCTCAGAGCTATATGAGGGCTTAATGTGCTCAAATGTTTCCTCATGGTGCTACCGTTAGTTATTCTGTTCAATGTACTGGGAAGTTGAAAAATTCAGAATGGGATAGATTTGAAGAAAAAGTACATTTGTGCAACTTATTATTGTGCAACTGATTAAAAGCTACAGGAAGCGACTAGAGGCTGTTATCTTTGCAAAAGGAGGATGTACTAAATATTAATGTCACTTTTCTGTTGAGGTGCCCATATTTTTGCACCGGTCAAATTTTGGTTTAATGCATATTGCGCATTTTCTGTTAGTACAATAAACCTCATTTCAATCCTGAAATATTACTGTGTCCATCAGTTATTAGATATATCAAACTGAAATGGCTGTTGCAAACACCAAAATATTTAGAACTAAAAATGATTAAGATTAATAGGGGTGCCCAAACTTTTTCATAGGACTGTAGCTGTAAGGAGAGTGTCAGGTGGCTGCTGCTCTGCCATGGATTTTTTTTCTTTAAACACTGGCCCAACAATGCAAATATTATCCCTGTACTGTGACATCACAGTGATATAGTGATAAATCATACCGGGGCCACAGCCGCTAGTCACTAGTCCTGGCAGTGATATGGACTTTTGAATTTAGGGCCAAAGCACTTTCTCTGCTTCAAAATTGTTTGTTAGTTAGGTAGGTAGGTAGGTAGGTAGGTATGGCTAGTAGTCCGTGGGCTTGCTAGGCCCAGATTATCCTCCCAAAAAGCTGAGTGTAAGCAATAGATGCTTCTACAACATGAAATCATAAACAAAATCCACATAAATCCTCACAAGGCAGGAGAGTGGAATCAAAAGGGTAAACATAGAAATAAAAAGACAAGGGAATATCCTGTAAACAAGCAAGGTCTGTATAACAGCAAACAATCAGGTTTGAACAGACCTTTGGAGCTTAGCTAGTACACTTAACTAATAGCAGGCACATGGGAAGTTGAGAGCTGACTTTAAATATCCCATCACAACTACTGGTTGATTTTGTATAACAGAGCCCTGATGGCGGCAAAAGGCTTCATATGTTGGCATGACAGCCTCAAGGTAACAGCAGAGAGCTGCACACTATGATTCCTAACATTTAACCGGTAAATCACTAGCCCAGCTGGTGTTACTGCCTGAAACCAGTGATAATATTTAATTTCTATGACCCATATTAATTGCCCATAATATTTGGAATTTTAAAGAATATGCGCTCAGAAAACTGACTTGATTTTCAAGAAAGGGGGGCTTGATTTCCAAATCCTCATCATGCTCTGGAAAGGCTCTTGGTGTATGTGGAGGAGTCCTCCAGCCATGGTTGTACATACTAGAGTAGTTGTTAGGAATGCATTGACCAGCATTGATTGGCTGAATGCCATATAGAGTACAGCATTCGGCCAATCAATGCTGGTTCTGCCGGAGGAGGCGGAGTCTAAGATCGGTCCACAGCAGTTTCCATTGTGGTCCGATCTCAGATGTTGCAGTGCTGACACAGCTCTGCTACACGGAGAAGCAGCAAAGCTCAGCACACACACAGATGCAGCAGAGCTGAGTGTGCAGCAGGGTTCAACGCACACTCAGCACTGCTACATCTGCGATGCAGCAGAACTGAGTGTGCAGCAGGGTTCAACACACACTCAGCTCTGCTGCATCTGAGATGTAGCAGCGCTGAGTGTGCGTTCAACCCTGCTGCACACTCAGCGCTGCATCGCAGATGTAGCAGTGCTGGCCGTGTGCTCAGCTCGGATGCATCTCCGGAGTAGCCGAGCTCAGCGCACGGCCAGCTCTGCTTCATCTCCGATGTAGCAGTGCTGGCTGTGCGCTCAGCTCGGCTGCATCTCTGGAGTAGCCGAGTTCAGCGCATGGCCAGCTCTGCTTTACCTCTGATGTAGCAGTGCTGGCTGTGCGCTCAGCTCGGCTGTATCTCTGGAGTAGCCGAGCTCAGGGCACGGCCAGCTCTGCTTCATCTCTAATGTAGCAGTGCTGGCCGTGCACTGAGCTCGACTGCATCTTTGGAGTAGCCGAGCTCAGCACATGGCCAGCTCTGCTACATCTTGGCATAGGAATGCATTGACCAGTGTTGATTGGCCGAATGCCAGTGGAGACGGAGTCTAAGATCGGTCCACAGCAGTCTCCATTCTGGTCCAATCTTAGACTCTGCCTTCTCACAGACAAGCCTCCGGCAGAACCAGCGTTGATTGGCCGAATGCTGTACTCTGTATGGCATTCGGCCAATCAACGCTGGTCAATGCATTCCTATGGGAAAAAGTCAGCTCCCGCATATCGCAAGCTGGCAGGGATCCCGACATAATACAGTCACTTGGGCATATTAGATGCCCCCAGACATGCTTCACCTGCATTCTAGGGTGTTGGCATCATTTCCTGGGGTGTGATAGTGGACTTGGTGACTCTCTTGAGTCGAATGGTGGGATCCCCAGAAACGAAGCATTTTTCCCCATAGACTATAATGGGGTTCGATATTCGTTCGAATAGTCGAATATTGAGCGGCTATTCGAAATGAATATCGAATATTTTACTGTTCGCTCATCTCTACTCATAACACAAGCATGTGTAACCATGGTTGTGATCATAAGGGGACTCTACTGCCACACTCACTTGCACACTCAGCTATTACACAAGGTTACAGAGGAGTGAAGTGAAGCATCCATAGAAGTAAGATGTGCCATTTACAGTTGACAAGACAGCAACATACTCAGTCCACTTACAATGGCGCCCTCTGGCAGACAAACCAAAAACACTGCTATGCTGCTGGCTGCTAGTACACTATACTTCAGTGCAACAAGCACTAAGACCTTTCAATACTTTATGTAGCACAACTTGGTCGGTATTATTGTTGAACAGTTAAACTTACCCAACTTTAGTTATAGTCAGATGCCTGCAAAACATTACATACGCTCATAATACTTACACAGAACACTGATGAAATGCTTATCAGAAGCTTGATCACACAAACATCATGTACAGCAAACATATGCCACGTCACACACATATACACATAATATACATAAGACTGATGCCATACACAGGGTCGGACTGGGATGTCTAGGGCCCACCAGTGGAATTGTTTCTAGGGCCCACCGCCAGGACCCTGCAGATCAGCGGTACCGAGACAGGGCGGTTAAAGGTAATAACATGTTGGGAGCCATGCTGCTCACCCCCTATACCATGTGCACTACATATACCTACTGCTACAGCCTGTATGGCAAGTGAACAGCATGGCTCCTAGAAATGTTACCATTACCGGTAGCTGAAGTGTCCTGGAAAAGCTGATCTGCAGAGGTCCTGGCTGTTGTATCATCGCAGATGTAATATTGATGGCCTATCCTAAGGACAGACCATTAATATTAGAAAGATGGATAAATCCTTTAAAGTGGTTGTCCAGGAATTGGAGCAACTCATGTGGTGGGAGGGAGGTGTAAAATAAAAAACAAATAAATAAAAAAAGAATACTCATCTGTCCTTGGCGCTCCGTTGTCTGCCGCCAGTGTCCATTCAGTCTCGTACTGGCACTACTTGCTGGGAGTCCTGCACCTCATGTGATCGCTGAGACCAATTAGGTACAAGAAATGAGGCCATGAGCCCAAACACAGGCGGGGACAATGGGGTGCTGGGGACAGGTGAAAAGGCTCTTTTTAAAAAAAAATATATATATATATTTTTACACCTCCCTGGCGGCCACCACAGTGATCACTCCAGTTTATAGACAACCTGTTTTAAGGGGTTGTCTGGGCTAAATATTTTATGGCCACTTCACTGGTCCCCCATAATGTATGGGATACAGTGATGGGGCCATTATACTGTGTGGGAGCAGTGATGGGGTAACATATTGTGCAGAAGGGGGATGTTAAAATGTGTGGGGCATATTAAAGGGGTTTCCAGGGTTAAACTTTTTTTATGGCCTATACAATGGATAGGCCATAAATACCTCAAACCTCACATTGCAGAAACACAACGTCTTTGGCTACTACAGAAAAAAACAGCAAAGTGAATGAAATATAATCAAATTTACCTCATCCGCACACTGCAGGAAAAAAGATGTGGAACAGCCACAAACTCTAAAATGTGAGCGCTTCTAAAAACATGGCCGGTTACTTTCAGCTGCGCAATTGGGAGAAAGTGAGGGGAAAAAAACACTGTGGACAAAATACATTGAGATTCGCCGCAATTTTTTTCCACAGCTATTTTTTTAGCCACGTCTCACTGTTGGGCCTCATCCTTATTATCTCAATAGACTGAGCATTATACTATAAGGCTGAGTTCACACAGAGTTTTCTGGTCAGGAATTTGGTTCTATTGGGTTAGGGTTCTATTGGGAGGCTTTTTTGGAGGATGATTTTGAGGTGGATTCCTGACCAAACAACTCTGTGTGAACTCAGCCTTAGGGCTCGTTCACATCTGCGCCTGGTCTCCGTTCTGCAGGTTTCCATTTCCTGCACAAAACAGAGGCAGGAGATGGAAACCTGCAGGAGCCGCTCTCACCCATTCATTTGAATGGGTGAGAAAGATGTCCGGCTGTGAGCGGCGGTGTGCGTTTTATGCTCTCCGCTATTAAACCGATTTTTTAAAATCAGACACAGAGTCGAACACGCAGTACTCTGTGTCCGATTTAAAAAAAAAAAAGTTTTTGTGGCGGAGAGCATAAAATGCTCACCGCCGCACCCGGTCTGATAGCTTTCTGTCTTCTACATGCAGAAGACGGAAAGCTGAGAACGGATTGCCGAACGCTAGTGTGAACCTAGCGTCAGCCTAAAGCCCCATGTAGCAAGACAAAGCAAAAAGCGCTGCGGGAAAAACCCCGGCGGCAACACATCAGTTTTTCCTGCAGTGCTTATTGCAGAAACTCCGCAGAGGTTTCCTCTGAGGACTTTGTTTCCTTCAGGGTAAGTTCACACGGGGATTTTTGGTCAGGATTTTGAGGCCGTATCTGCCTCAAAATCCTGACCAAAAAGACGGCTCCCATTGAAATCAATGGGAGCCGGTCAGTTCTTTTTTTTCCGGGAGCCGGTTTGTTCCAGCTCCCAGAAAAAGAAGCGAGGTGCTTATTCTTCAGGTCGTTTCGCCTCATGATTCGGCCTGAAGACACTCCCTCCTCCCAACTAGGCCCATTTATTGGGCCTAATCTGGAGCAGAGTGCGTGACTGGATGCCGGTGCAGTGCACCAGCATTCAGTCGCGGCTACCCGATTTTTGGTCCGGAACCTGAGGCGGTCTCCGCCTAAGGTTCCGGACCAAAAAACCCTGTGTGAACTTAGCCTTATACCTATAGGGAAACTGCAGGTGTTTCTGTAGATATAAGTGACATGCTGCAATTTCCAAAACCGCAACAGTTTTGGAAATTGCAGTGTGTCCGCCGTGTGTGTTTTTCTGCAATGTGTGGATGGGATTGCACTCACTGCGTTCAGTAATGCATTCGGGGAGTCCGCATGGGGACCCTCCCAAACAGACTACTGAACGCATTAGCAGACGGTGTGCAGTGACAGCAAACATAGACTATAATGGGGTCCATGTGCTTTCCGTGTGGTGTCCGCATAGAACATGCGGACAGAAAAGTACTTTACAATCTACTTTCCTGTCCACATGACTCATGCGGACTTTCTCTGCACACCGCTTGCTAATGCGTTTGGTAATCCGTTCGGCGGGACGGGGGTTCCCATGCAGACTCCCCAAACAGATCACCGAACGCAGATGTGAACCAGGCCTTATACATATACCATATATACTCACACATATACAATACAATATACAATATACACATACAATACTATAGCACATATACATTTATATACATTCATATACCATATAAGTCATATATATACTTGTATGAATACTATATATATATACACACACACACATATATACATACACATTATTATAGCATACTGTATATACTCACACATACCTGTATACAAACATACAGTACTCACACAGTATACAAGTCACATACTTTACACAAATGTACACATATATACATATTAAACATACAGATTTTACAAAAAGAGTTTACTCACCATTGCAGTAGTCGACTTCTGTCTTCCCCACACGCTGCGATGTAAGAGGACTCAGTGTGAGGAGGAGGGGGGAGGGGGAGAGAGGAAGTGCGTGCGGGCAGCAGGGGATACCTCACAGGAGAGTAGCTGCAGGTAAGTGAAGGGAGCGACCGTTAGCTGATGCTGAAGAAAGACACGTTGTCCTCCGATGTGTACTTCTTCAGCATCAGCTAATGGGGGCCCCTGTGTGTGGAGGCAGATGCATTGGCCAGGTGCCCGGTTGGGGCCCCTAGCCATCCCGATCGGGCCCCGACCAATGTATCTGCATTGGTAAAAATCAAAACTTTAAGTCAGGGCTCGGGGGCCCACCGGGGGATTCCCCGGTACACCGGTGGGCCAGTCCGAGCCTGGCCATACACATATCAGACGTACAGCATACACAATAACACACAATACACACCACAAACATCATACATATTAGATGCTTGCTACACACATTAGACATCATGCATACACTGCAAATACATTGAACAGGAAACTCACACAATTCATGTCCCTTACACACTGCACAATTTTCATTACCCTATAAACATATTACTGTTACACCTCATCCTTGTGTTTCCAGCAAATAGAATCCTGAAGATTAGAAGCCCCGTCCTGCCACATTCCCAGTATAAAGAAGCTCCAGTGACCAGGGCTCCTTCTATGAAATTCTGGCATTGCCAGCAACATTTTGTTTCCAAGTTAGATTTGGAAATTTACATATCATGCTTTATTACTACATCTTTATTAAAAAAATTGATTTTTGAAAACCTTAACTGTCTCAAAGTTCTGAATCTCCATTTTTATATGTAGTGCATAAAAAACTGTTTGCAATATTGAAATTTCCGTGTCCTTAGGTGACTGAGATCCAAAGTGAGGCTCTACCATTACAGGACGAGATGATCTACTGTGTTTACTCTTGACCTTGACTTTCTCTATGCACTCTGCAACAAAAGTTGCTGTATCCGTATGTCTCCAAAAGTGCTCCGGGCTGCATCTTGCCTTATTATTTACTTGGAGTCATCCACATATTGTCACCTTGTAATACCATGCACAGAAAAGCTTTCCCAGAGGATTTACCTAATATAGCATCCTGTCTCTTCTGTATACAGAAATGCTGAACTTTGCTGTCTTTATTGGTCTGATACATCTGAAAGACATCTTAAGATTCCTTATGTAAAGAATGTGTTAATAACGGTTATATATACAGTAGTGTATTGAAAAGCTATTTCACCCATCCAGATGTGTATTAATACACATTAAACATGCTTAATGCATTTACTCTTAGGCCTTATTTAGACAGTCGTAATACTGTTGTATTATACCAACCACATTCTGTCCTGACTGTGGGTCTGACCTGAACTAGCAACATGATAAATTCCCAACCAGGACAAGACATGTGTTAGTTATACACAGGCTCCTATTAGAAGGTAATAGAATTGTATGGGTGTTGAGGCTACTGATGCTTTCACTTGAATGGAACCTGTCAGGACATTTTGAATCACTAAACCACCCACAGGTTCTTATGGACTGAGGGTTTTGTGGCCTAAATACTCACAATATTGTGTGGTGGCCAATGCAGAGCATATTATACTGTGTAGGGGCCACTGTGGAGCATATAATACTGTGTGGGTGCCACTGTGCAGCATATAATACTGTGTAGGGGCCACTGTGGAGCATATATTACTGTGTAGGGGCCACTGTGAAGCATATAATACTGTGTGGGGGCCACTGTGGAGCATATAATACTGTGTGGAGGCCACTGTGAAGCAAATAATACTTTATGAGGTCATCATTGAGCATATTATACTGTGTGGGGCCTCTTCAGTATTCACATCACACACCATCTGTTTTATAGTAGCCGTGCACTATTATTACAAATTGTAATAACATCGCATGGTGATTCTAAAACAGATACTGTGCAATGCAAATAGTGAAGGGGTCAAAGTGCTCAAAAAAGCACCAAAATATGTTCGAAGAGTTGATTCCTTTTGATGGCTTGTAGTTTATGCATCATAATTTTATTACCCCACCCTCTGGTGCATCGGAGTAAGAACATTTTATGACAATTAGCCTTCCACTGTCAAAAAGGAGAAAAATGAAACTTTATCCGAAAAGAAGCAACTGGTTAGAATGTAGCCAATGACATATTCTGTAGGTTGGTTGTAACACAAAAGGGGAGAAAATTGCTATTTGCGGACCCTGATATAGGATGAGAATAATGGAAAGCTTGTGTGCACAGAAATGTTGTGAACAAGTCTTCATTGTGGTCTGGGCCCAGATAGAGATGAAAAAAGTAATGTAAATTCTGCTGAATAGAGATGAGCGAACAGTGAAATATTCGATATTCGTTTCAAATACGCCTTCAATATTCGACTATTCGAACGAATATCGAACCCCATTATAGTCTATGGGTAAAAATGCTTAGTTTCAGGGGAAGCTACTCTGGAATGCAACTGGGATAGCAGGGGAAGCATGGCTGGGGGCATCTAACATGGTGGAGGAGGCGGAGTCTAAGATCAGTCCACAGCAGTCTCCATTGTGGTCCGATCTCAGGTATAGCAGAGTTGACACAGCTCTGCTCCATCTGAGATGCAGCAAAAACTGACTGTATGCTGAACCCTGCTACATCTGAGATGCAGCAGAGCTGACTGTGTGCTGAACCCTGCTACACCTGAGATGCAGCAGAGCTGACTGTGTGCTGAACCCTGCTACACCTGAGATGCAGCAGAGCTGACTGTGTGCTGAACCCTGTTGCATCTCAGATGTAGCAGGGTTCAGCGCACAGTCAGCAATGCTACATCTAAGATGCAACAGGGTTCAGCACACAGTCAGGTCTGCTGCATCTCAGATGGAGCAGGGTTCAGCGCACAGTCAACACTGCTACATCTGAGATGCAACAGGGTTCAGCACACAGTCAGCTCTGCTGCATCTCAGGTGTAGCAAAGCTCAGCGCACAACCAGTTCTGCTACATCTGAGATTGGACCACAATGGAGACTGCTGTGGACCGATCTTAGACTCCGCCTCCTCCGGCAGAACCAGCATTGATTGGCCGAATGCTGTACATTGTATGGCATTTGGCCAATCAACGCTGGTCAATGCATTCCTATGAGAAAAAGTCAGCTCCCGCATAACGCAAGCTGACAGGAATCCCGACGAGAAAGAGCCCCAAAGAGCTGTTTGAGTAACATTCCCACCTAAATAAAGCTAATCCCTAGCTATCCCTGCCTGTAGATCTATCCCTGTCTCATAGTCATATAGTTCACAGTCTCATATGACTCGGATCTGAAATCCACTATTCGTATAAATTGGAGGTCACCTGATTTAGCCAGCCAATTACTTTTTCCGATTTTTTTTTTTCCATGCCTACATTGTCGTAGTTCCTGTCCCACCTCCCCTGCGCAGTTATTGGTGCAAAAAAAGCGCCAGGGAAGGTGGGAGGGAATATGAATTTTTAGTGCATTTTCCGCATGGTATTCAATTGGAATCGAATATCTCGAGCAGCCTGATATTCGATCGAATATCAATTCAATCGAACGCCGTTCACTCATCTCTACTGCTGAAATGTAAGGATGGGACATGGCTGACAGTCACAGAAGTTGCAGTGGGGGAGCCCAAGCTAGGCTTTTGCACCAGGGTCCTTGAGCCTGAATACCAATATTGAGATAGAAATGTTCCATTATGCTTTCTGTACCAATTCCTTACAGTTTTCTAGATCTCTGCTTGCTGTGATTAATTCTGATTACTCTCAGTGGATAAACACCTAGGTCATTATATTCACAGCACAGTGTTCAGCCTGGTAGTTAGCAGTGCACCTGTATGTTCATCACATGACCACAGACTGTATATCACATGGTCATGAACTGATTTTTATACACCAGAAGTAAGCAGAATGAATAACAGCAAGCAGAGATCTAGAAGATTGTAAGGAAACTAGCAGCAGGATCTTTAGGCTGAGTCCTTCAATAAACCGTTGCCGTATTTCAAGTATCGGTTTCAATCTTTCCATCTACAAGGGCTTGTGCACTCATCAGGTTTTTTTCTGTGAATCTAGTTCACTTTTTGTTGGTCCACTTACAGCTTGTCCCCAGGAGGCGGCTGTTGTTCCGGGTGAAGGCAAACCCCATATACGACCTCAGAGCCGTAACAATATTTCTATTTCTATCAAAAAACCACAAAGGTTCCATCAATAGCATCTGGTTCTTTAGAGGAGAACAACCAGGCGTTACTCTCCAACTACTAGTGCTTTATTCCACTACAAAGGAAGCGCGATTACCCTCTCTTTTTATCCTCCTAGTTTCTATCTTCAACAGGAATGGTACAACACTATTGCATATGTTCAGACCCTGCAGATATGGACAACACCTTGGTGGCCTCAAAAATACATTTTTGAGGCATGGTTATCATCCAAGAACAGTTGAAAACCAAATAGCCAAAGCCACCAGAATGCCAAGATTGGATTCATTAAAATACAATACCAAACAGGAAAACAATCGGGTGCCCCTGGTCGTCACATATAACCCATACCTGGAGATACTGAGAGGAATCACACGCAAATTACATCCACTACTGCAAAAAGACAATCATCTAAAATCCATATTTCCTGACCTCCCTCTCCTGTGCTATACTGTATAGGGATTGGTTGGCTCTGTATAGGCTGCTAGGGCAATGCCTGGGCTTAGATACACTAATATGATTATATGATAGATAGGTATTTCCCATAGCATTATTATTGTTGAGTGCTTTTCATACTTTATGTACATTTGCCTTCTGGCATATCTCTCACTGCTATTTGTGTGGTACTGATGGTGTACTAATTTTTATATATATTTTTCCTGTGTGGGAGATGTACTTTAATTGTTGTTGCATATGAAAAGCCCTCTATTATTGCTATTATAGAGTCCTGACATTCCATATACCTGTATTCAATACTATTATTTATGTGATGCAGCATAGCGCCTTGAGTCTTTTATTCTGTGTATCTATTTTTGTGTTTGTTTGGCTGAATCCATCTGCCCTGCTGTATTATGGTTTTAAATGGTAACTATTTACTTAGTATTTAATAAATATTGGAGATTTCCACACCTTACACACTCACATAACCCCGCCAATTAAAAATAACCTGTATACAGTATAGCCAGTATATACAGTATGACCTGTATACAGTATGGCCAGTATATACAGTATGACCTGTATACAGTATAGCCAGTATATACAGTATGACCTGTATACAGTATGGCCAGTATATACAGTATGACCTGTATACAGTATAGCCAGTATATACAGTATGACCTGTATACAGTATGGCCAGTATATACAGTATGACCTGTATACAGTATAGCCAGTATATACAGTATGACCTGTATACAGCCCTGAGAAATTACATAGAAATGATAAACTTTAACTTATCCCCAGCATGGTCAGTATTAGAAGAGCTGGAGGTATATACAGGGAGTATCAGTGCGGCCTCCATCACCCTCACCACACTGTACCAGGCTGTCCCTCTCTCACCCCATGTGTCCTCTCAGCTCCACCATAGACAGACCCTCAGTCCCCAGGAACAGTCTGTATTATATAGTAGTATTTATGAGATATCAACTATGTCTGCAGTGTGAGGTAAATACATGAGAGGACTCTGTGACTGTATATAACCTGAGGTAATAATGCAGTATATATGATATATCAGCCATGCCTGCTTTGTGTGGTAAATACATGAGGGGACTCAGCCATGTCTGCAGTGTCTATGGCAAATATATATCCTGAGGTAATATTGCAGTGTATAAATAGATAGATAGATAGATAGATATCAGCAGTGTGTAGTAAATACATGAGAGGACTCTGTAGCTGTATATAACCTGAGGTAATATTGTAGCATATATATATCAGCAGTGTGTAGTAAATACATGAGAGGACTCTGTGGCTGTATATATCCTGAGATAATATTGCAGTATATATATATCAGCAGTGTGTAGTAAATACATGAGAGGACTCTGTGGCTGTATATAACCTGAGGTAAAATTGTAGTATATATATATATTTATATCAGCAGTGTGTAGTAAATACATGAGAGGACTCTGTAGCTGTATATATTCTGAGGTAATATCCTATTAATTAATTAATTAATAATATAATAAATGTGAAAGTTTGTGGGTTTGTGAGTTTGGATGTTCGGATGTTTGTTCCTCAATCACGGAAAAACCGCTCCACCGATTTGGCTGAAAGTTTCCACAAACATAGTCACTACACCCGATTGCACAATAGGCTACTTTTCGTCACAATAGCGCACATACATTTGTGCCAGGACCCCCACAAAACCCAAACTCACACCACCACCTCTGCAATCTCACACACTTTGGACCATAGCAAGCCACAAAATTCATATTGCCCTCTACAGCCTAGCCCCTAACCCCACACAATCTCATATACATATACTTTACCACTTTGCCCCTCACCTTAACGATACTCCAGGAGGCTCTCTTTAACGCTCCGCAGCAGCCATGTTTGCCGACCCCCACCGCTCTGACAATCCGCGACACCGCCCACCCATGTCATTACCCCTAGGCCGTCTAATAAATGCAAAAAAAAAAAAAGGATTAAAAATTCAAATCACCCCCCTTTCCCTAGAACACATATAAAAGTAGTTAAAAACTGTGAAACACATACATGTTAGGTATCCCCGCGTCCAAAATCGCCCGCTCTACAAAGCTATACAAATATTTTTCCTGTTCGGTAAACGCCGTAGCGGGAAAAATGGTCAAAAGTGCCAAACCGCCATTTTTTCACTGTTTTGATTCTGATAAAAATTTGAATAAAAAGTGATCAAAGCAATAACATTTCCCAAAAATGGTATAACTACAAAGTACACCCGGTCCCGCAAAAAAAGACGCCCTATACATCTCCGTACACGCACGTATAAAAAAGTTACGGCTGTTGGAATATGGCGACTTTTCAAAAAATAATTTTTTAACACAGTTTTGGAATTTTTTTAAGGGGTCAAAATGTAAATAAAACCATATAAATTTGGTATCCCCAGAATCGTAACAAAACACAAAACACAGGGGACATGTCATTTTGGTTGCACAGTGAACGCCGTAAAACCACAGCCCGTAAGAAAGTCGCAGAAATGCATTTTTTCTTCAAATCCACCCCATTCTGAATTTTTTCCCTGCTTCCCAGTACATTATATAGAATAAATAATGGCGGCATCATGAAGAAAAATTTGTCCCAGGAAAAATTAAGACCTCATATGGCTCTGGGAGCGGAGAAATAAAAAAGTTATGGGGTTTAGAAGGAGGGGAGTCAAAAACGAAAATCAAAAAATGCCATCGGCGGGAAAGGGTTAACTTCAAATACCTCTGTCCCAAAGTCACTATGTAAAGTTTATACCAACACCATATAGCAGCTCAAATACAAATTAACTTCAACACAAAAGTCTCACGTATTCTCTGAATTACAGCAAAAACAAGATACAAAGTTACATTTCATATCCCATCCCTTATACACAGTACGAAAACCTTACCCGCGCCTGTATATACCCACTTCTACAATCACCGCAGACGAAGTCACGGGTACCAGCTAGTTGCAGTATATATATATATATATATATATATATATATATATATATATATATATATATCAGCAATGTGTAGTAAATACATGAGAAGACTCTGTGGCTGTATATATCCTGAGGTAATATTGCGGTGTATATATATCAGCAGTATGTAGTAAATACATGAGAGGACTCTGTAGCTGTATATATCCTGAGGTAATATTGCAGTATATACTGTATATCTCTCTCAGCAGTGTGTAGTAAATACATGAGAGGACTCTGTGGCTGTAAATATCCAAAAATACAAAGATTTCTATAGCAAGATTTCTCAAATGCTCTGACATGTCTGTCTCCACCCAATTCTCCAAACACCGCAGACGAAATCGCGGATAAAAGCTAGTTCCTATATACAGTAAATGTGCTTTCAGAAATTGTGTCATACCATGCCTGATGAAGAGACCCAAGTAGTCGCGAAAGCTTGCAATCTGTCATCATTTTTGTTAGCCATTAAAAAAGATTTCAACTACTGAGGACTCTCAATCTTTACATTTCCCAAATTGATGGTATTTAATGCCCAGAAACATGTACAGGCAAACACGAAAAGCTACAACATACTTTGACCACAACTAGACAACAATGGTTGTTACGACATCTGTCTTCTTACATCTCTATATGACTTATCTCTTATGTTTGTAGAACTCAATGCTATGTCTTCTTGCTTCTTATGTTCATGAAGAGCAGCCATATACAGGTATACATCATCCTTGGATTCAGAAGGTTCACGTTCACATTAGATGCTGACTCATAGTAAAATGAAAATGTAGAAAATAGAATCCATCAAAACCCCAAGATGATAGATACTGGATGTTCAAGAAAGAAACACCCCAGGGAACACGGATATAATATGTTGTACGTAGTTCAGGGCCAGGGAGATTTCCTGAACATCAAAGACCATGGTACCAGGTATAGCATAATAAATTATTTCCCCTGGAGTGTTCCTTTAAGGTGCATATACGATGTCAGATCTTCCTAGATCTTAGAATAAGCACTTAGATTCACTTTAGAAGAGTACTGTCTAAATTCTGCGATTTATATTTCATAGTACTGCTAAATTCTTATACAGTATAAAACAAATCACATTTTTTTATATAGGAGTACAGTGGATTTTTCCATTTCTACCTTTTTCATGTCTTTACAAAAGGTATCTTCTTCTAAAGACTATAGAGTTTCACTAAAGTCATCAAAAAGCATGATTCATGAGATCAGAAATCTCCCTAGGACTCTTCTCTGCTTTACCACCAGTTATTTCTGCACTTTTTCATCTAATACTTGCTTGGTGCAGTAAGATACATTGTTATGAAGCAAATCAATATAGTGTTCCTTACATAACTTTTAGATTCCAGAGATTAAAGTTCCCAAAGCGATACTTTTTTGCAGACTCCTCTTAGATATATTTTTCACAAATTTAACATGAGAAGAATGCTAATAGACAAATAAATGTAAAGAAAATATCAGTCAGTTTTATATTTTTGAAGAAAAATACATGCTGTTTTTTTTTCAAGAGGACCTTTCATGTCTTCTGATACTGGTGGTGTTATATACCGTTAGAATTCAGTGTACTGTCACCTTTGTGCCCTGTTGCAGAGATATTGGTGCTGTTAACCCCGAAATAACCGTTTTTTGTTTTTCTTGATTCGTGAAGGTTGTGAGACTTTATATATGAGTGTTGGGGGAATACCCCAACTATTTTCCAGGTATGCCGTGAGGCGCAGAATTAAAAGTAGGTGTGGTAAAATATCGAGCTCGGGAGATGCACAGAGACAAAGACACACAGTTCTGTTTCCAAAATGGATCTCGGTTTATTTGCTAACAAGCATAGGATTATAAAAGAAAATAATGGCTTTATGCCAGCTTACGGGTCCATTCACACGGATTAAACGCGCTCATTTTGGCACAATACCCGTGTAAAGAATACACGTGTAAAAATAAGACTTCCATTGACTTCAATGACATTTACACGTGTAAATAAACTCGCCAGAAAACGTGACACGTTTTTTTACACATGTAAAAAATGTCATTGAAGTCAATGGGAGTCTTATTTTTACATGTGTATTCTTTACACGTGTATTGTACCAAAATTAGCGCGCATTTACTCCGTGTGAATGGACCCTAAGCATCGCAGAATACATCACATAATAATATGTATTGTAATTGGTCAGAGAATAAAATGGACGTTTACATATGACGAGCATGTGCCCCCAGGAGTTAACACATGAATGTCCGTGTCCGCCATCTTGAGCACCTGACAACATTAAATCATTCTACTCATTATTCAGTAGTAGTCGCTGAGAATGCTCCACACAACAATTTTAATGAGGCCTAGTTCTTATCACCATGTCCTCCCAGAAATGAGGAGTGGTGGTGAAACACTCTCAAGAACTTCAAGGTTCGGGGCTACGTGGTGGCTCAGTGGTTAGTACTGCAGCCTTGCAGCGCTGCAATCCTGGGCTTGAATCCCCCCAGGACCAACATCTGTAACAAGTTTGTATGTTCTCCCCGTGTTTGTGGGGATCTCCTCCCATCCTACAAAGACATACTGCATTGGGTGAGCAGAGACTCTAGATTGTAGGTGAGAATTTATATTGGGTGAACAACAGAAAAAAGCTTTTTTTTTTTTTTTGTCAGATTAGTGCAGGTGGAATCAGTGTTTTGCTATTAGAACAGAACTTGCTATGTATTTAATGAAATTTAAACTTTTGCCCAAAATAAAACCCTTAAAGGGGTTGTCTACGATAGGCAGTTTTTTGCAAGGGGGCCAGTGAAGGTGAAAAATAAAAAAAAATAATCCATACTCACCTGTCTCTGGTGCTCCAGTGTCTGCCACCACATTTTGGTCTTGCTGCTTCAGTGTCTTTTTTGGGTGAAAATCCCCATCGCACTAATTGATTTTATTTTCTACATTTTCAGCAACTTCAACAGCTTAAGGAAAGAACATGGGACATCACAAGTAGTGACTCTGGGAACAGCAGAACTGGACCACAGTGGGAGACACTGGAGTACTGGGAACAAGTGAGCATGTGTTTTGTTTTTTACCTTTCCTGGCTCCCTTACATAAAAAACCCAAAAAAGCTTATCCTGGATAGAGATGAGCGAACACTAAAATGTTCGAGGTTCGAAATTCGATTCGAACAGCCGCTCAATGTTCGTGTGTTCGAACGGGTTTCGAACCCCATTATAGTCTATGGGGAACAGATACTCGTTAAGGGGGAAACCCAAATCCGTGTCTGGAGGGTCACCAAGTCCACTATGACACCCCAGGAAATGATGCCAACACCTCTGGAATGACACTGGGACAGCAGGGGAAGCATGTCTGGGGGCATCTAACACACCAAAGACCCTCTATTACCCCAACATCACAGCCTAACAACTACACACTTTACACACTCAATACCACCTCTCTGACAGTAGGAAAACACCTTGAAACATGTGTATTTGGCACTTGCAGTGAGGAGAGCTTGTCACCAGCAGTGAATTTGGCCCTTGTAGTAAGTTGAGGTTGGCACCAACATTTGTTTTGAAAATCAGGGTGGATTGAGCCTCTAACCAGCAGAGTTTGGGCAAATTCATGGTGGAGGGAGCCTCTAAAAACCCCAGTTTGGACCAATTCATGGTGGAGGGAGACTCTAAAAACCCCAGTTTGGACCAATTCATGGTGGAGGGAGACTCTAAAAACCCCAGTTTGGACCAATTCATGGTGGAGGGAGCCTCTAAAAACCCCAGTTTGGACCAATTCATGGTGGAGGGAGCCTCTAACCAGCCCAGTTTGGACCAATTAATGGTGGAGGGAGCCTCTAAACAGCCAAGTTTTGGGAAATTCATGGTGGAGGGAGCCTCTAACCAGCCCAGTTTGGACCAATTCATGGTGGAGGGAGCCTCTAACCAGCCCAGTTTGGACCAATTCATGGTGGAGGGAGCCTCTAAACAGCCCAGTTTGGGCAAATTCATGGTGGAGGGAGCCTCTAAAAAACCCAGTTTGGACCAATTCATGGTGGAGGGAGCCTCTAATTAGCCCAGTTTGGACCAATTAATGGTGGAGGGAGCCTCTAACCAGCCCAGTTTGGACCAATTAATGGTGGAGGGAGCCTCTAACCACCCCAGTTTGGGCAAATTCATGGTGGAGGGAGCCTCTAACCAGCCCAGTTTGGACCAATTAATGGTGGAGGGAGCCTCTAAACAGCCAAGTTTTGGGAAATTCATGGTGGAGGGAGGCTCTAACCAGCCCAGTTTGGACCAATTCATGGTGGAGGGAGCCTCTAAACAGCCCAGTTTGGGCAAATTCATGGTGGAGGGAGCCTCTAAACAGCCCAGTTTGGGCAAATTCATGGTGGAGGGAGCCTCTAACCAGCCCAGTTTGGACCAATTAATGGTGGAGGGAGCCTCTAAACAGCCAAGTTTTGGGAAATTCAAGGTGGAGGGAGCCTCTAACCAGCCCAGTTTGGACCAATTAATGGTGGAGGGAGCCTCTAACCACCCCAGTTTGGACCAATTCATGGTGGAGGGAGCCTCTAACCACCCCAGTTTGGACCAATTCATGGTGGAGGGAGCCTCTAAACAGCCCAGTTTGGGCAAATTCATGGTGGAGGGAGCCTCTAACCAGCCCAGTTTGGACCAATTAATGGTGGAGGGAGCCTCTAAACAGCCCAGTTTGGGCAAATTCATGGTGGAGGGAGCCTCTAACCAGCCCAGTTTGGACCAATTAATGGTGGAGGGAGCCTCTAAACAGCCAAGTTTTGGGAAATTCATGGTGGAGGGAGCCTCTAACCAGCCCAGTTTGGACCAATTAATGGTGGAGGGAGCCTCTAACCACCCCAGTTTGGGCAAATTCATGGTGGAGGGAGCCTCTAACCAGCCCAGTTTGGACCAATTAATGGTGGAGGGAGCCTCTAAACAGCCCAGTTTGGGCAAATTCATGGTGGAGGGAGCCTCTAAACAGCCAAGTTTTGGGAAATTCATGGTGGAGGGAGCCTCTAACCAGCCCAGTTTGGACCAATTCATGGTGGAGGGAGCCTCTAAACAGCCCAGTTTGGGCAAATTCATGGTGGAGGGAGCCTCTAAAAAACCCAGTTTGGACCAATTCATGGTGGAGGGAGCCTCTAATTAGCCCAGTTTGGACCAATTAATTGTGGAGGGAGCCTCTAACCAGCCCAGTTTGGACCAATTAATGGTGGAGGGAGCCTCTAACCACCCCAGTTTGGGCAAATTCATGGTGGAGGGAGCCTCTAACCAGCCCAGTTTGGACCAATTAATGGTGGAGGGAGCCTCTAACCAGCCCAGTTTGGACCAATTAATGGTGGAGGGAGCCTCTAACCACCCCAGTTTGGACCAATTCATGGTGGAGGGAGCCTCTAACCAGCCCAGTTTGGACCAATTCATGGTGGAGGGAGCCTCTAAACAGCCCAGTTTGGGCAAATTCATGGTGGAGGGAGCCTCTAAAAAACCCAGTTTGGACCAATTCATGGTGGAGGGAGCCTCTAATTAGCCCAGTTTGGACCAATTAATTGTGGAGGGAGCCTCTAACCAGCCCAGTTTGGACCAATTAATGGTGGAGGGAGCCTCTAAAAAACCCAGTTTGGACCAATTCATGGTGGAGGGAGCCTCTAAACAGCCCAGTTTGGGCAAATTCATGGTGGAGGGAGCCTCTAACCAGCCCAGTTTGGACCAATTAATGGTGGAGGGAGCCTCTAAACAGCCAAGTTTTGGGAAATTCATGGTGGAAGGAGCCTCTAACCAGCCCAGTTTGGACCAATTAATGGTGGAGGGAGCCTCTAACCAGCCCAGTTTGGACCAATTAATGGTGGAGGGAGCCTCTAACCAGCCCAGTTTGGACCAATTAATGGTGGAGGGAGCCTCTAAACAGCCAAGTTTTGGGAAATTCATGGTGGAGGGAGCCTCTAACCAGCCCAGTTTGGACCAATTCATGGTGGAGGGAGCCTCTAAACAGCCCAGTTTGGGCAAATTCATGGTGGAGGGAGCCTCTAAAAAACCCAGTTTGGACCAATTCATGGTGGAGGGAGCCTCTAATTAGCCCAGTTTGGACCAATTAATTGTGGAGGGAGCCTCTAACCAGCCCAGTTTGGACCAATTAATGGTGGAGGGAGCCTCTAACCACCCCAGTTTGGGCAAATTCATGGTGGAGGGAGCCTCTAACCAGCCCAGTTTGGACCAATTAATGGTGGAGGGAGCCTCTAACCAGCCCAGTTTGGACCAATTAATGGTGGAGGGAGCCTCTAACCACCCCAGTTTGGACCAATTCATGGTGGAGGGAGCCTCTAACCAGCCCAGTTTGGACCAATTCATGGTGGAGGGAGCCTCTAAACAGCCCAGTTTGGGCAAATTCATGGTGGAGGGAGCCTCTAAAAAACCCAGTTTGGACCAATTCATGGTGGAGGGAGCCTCTAATTAGCCCAGTTTGGACCAATTAATTGTGGAGGGAGCCTCTAACCAGCCCAGTTTGGACCAATTAATGGTGGAGGGAGCCTCTAACCACCCCAGTTTGGGCAAATTCATGGTGGAGGGAGCCTCTAACCAGCCCAGTTTGGACCAATTAATGGTGGAGGGAGCCTCTAACCAGCCCAGTTTGGACCAATTAATGGTGGAGGGAGCCTCTAACCACCCCAGTTTGGACCAATTCATGGTGGAGGGAGCCTCTAACCAGCCCAGTTTGGACCAATTCATGGTGGAGGGAGCCTCTAAACAGCCCAGTTTGGGCAAATTCATGGTGGAGGGAGCCTCTAAAAAACCCAGTTTGGACCAATTCATGGTGGAGGGAGCCTCTAATTAGCCCAGTTTGGACCAATTAATTGTGGAGGGAGCCTCTAACCAGCCCAGTTTGGACCAATTAATGGTGGAGGGAGCCTCTAACCACCCCAGTTTGGGCAAATTCATGGTGGAGGGAGCCTCTAACCAGCCCAGTTTGGACCAATTAATGGTGGAGGGAGCCTCTAACCAGCCCAGTTTGGACCAATTAATGGTGGAGGGAGCCTCTAACCACCCCAGTTTGGACCAATTCATGGTGGAGGGAGCCTCTAACCACCCCAGTTTGGACCAATTCATGGTGGAGGGAGCCTCTAAACAGCCCAGTTTGGGCAAATTCATGGTGGAGGGAGCCTCTAACCAGCCCAGTTTGGACCAATTAATGGTGGAGGGAGCCTCTAAACAGCCCAGTTTGGGCAAATTCATGGTGGAGGGAGCCTCTAACCAGCCCAGTTTGGACCAATTAATGGTGGAGGGAGCCTCTAACCACCCCAGTTTGGACCAATTCATGGTGGAGGGAGCCTCTAACCACCCCAGTTTGGACCAATTCATGGTGGAGGGAGCCTCTAAACAGCCCAGTTTGGGCAAATTCATGGTGGAGGGAGCCTCTAACCAGCCCAGTTTGGACCAATTAATGGTGGAGGGAGCCTCTAAACAGCCCAGTTTGGGCAAATTCATGGTGGAGGGAGCCTCTAACCAGCCCAGTTTGGACCAATTAATGGTGGAGGGAGCCTCTAAACAGCCAAGTTTTGGGAAATTCATGGTGGAGGGAGCCTCTAACCAGCCCAGTTTGGACCAATTAATGGTGGAGGGAGCCTCTAACCACCCCAGTTTGGGCAAATTCATGGTGGAGGGAGCCTCTAACCAGCCCAGTTTGGACCAATTAATGGTGGAGGGAGCCTCTAAACAGCCCAGTTTGGGCAAATTCATGGTGGAGGGAGCCTCTAAACAGCCAAGTTTTGGGAAATTCATGGTGGAGGGAGCCTCTAACCAGCCCAGTTTGGACCAATTCATGGTGGAGGGAGCCTCTAAACAGCCCAGTTTGGGCAAATTCATGGTGGAGGGAGCCTCTAAAAAACCCAGTTTGGACCAATTCATGGTGGAGGGAGCCTCTAAACAGCCCAGTTTGGGCAAATTCATGGTGGAGGGAGCCTCTAACCAGCAGAGTTGGGGGAAATCAGGGTGGAGGGAGCCTAGTATTAGCAGAATTGTGCAACGCTTATGGTGGATGAGTATGAGGATGCGGAGGAATTGGAGAGGTTGAGTACAGACATGGAGTTTCATGTTGGGGTGCTTTACACAGGTGGGCACAAAAATGACGGCTCTACCCAGTGGTGGTTCATTTTTATCAAAGTGAGCCGGTCGGCACTCTCAGCTGACAGACGGGTGCGCTTGTCAGTGATGATGCCACCGGCTGCACTGAACACCCTCTCAGATAGGACGCTGGCGGCAGGACAGGACAGCACCTCCAAGGCATATAGGGCAAGTTCAAGCCACAGGTCCAACTTCGACACCCAATACGTGTAGGGCGCAGAGGGGTCGGAGAGGACAGGGCTGTGGTCGGAAAGGTATTCCCGCAACATGCGCCTATACTTCTCACGCCTGGTGACACTAGGACCCTCCGTGGCGGCACTTTGGCGAGGGGGTGCCATCAAGGTGTCCCAGACCTTAGACAGTGTGCCCCTCGTTTGTGTGGACCGGTGAGAACTTGGTTGCCTACTGGAGGAACTGCCCTCCCTGCCGCCAACGTCACATGCTGGAAACATCTCCATCATATTCTGCACCAATTGCCTGTGGCAAGCATTGATGCGATTGGCCCTCCCCTCTACCGGAATAAAAGACGAGATGTTGTTTTTATACCGGGGGTCAAGGATAGCAAAGATCCAGTACTGGTTGTCCTCCATGATTTTGACAATACGCTTGTCGGTTGTAAAGCACCCCAACATGAACTCAGCCATGTCTGCCACAGTGTTAGTTGGCATGACTCCTCTGGCCCCACCGGAAAGTTCAATCTCCATTTCCTCCTCATCCTCCATGTCTACCCATCCGCGCTGCAACAATGGGACGATTCGAAGTTGCCCGGAAGCCTCCTGTATCACCATCACATCATCGGACAACTCTTCTTCCTCCTCCTCCTCCTCCTCCTCCTCCATTAAACGCAGTGAAGCGGACAGATGTGTGGACCTACTCTCCAGCTGTGACGGATCGGATGCTATCCCTAACTCCTCTGTGTGATCTGAGTTATCCCTGATGTCAATCAGGGATTCTCTCAGAACACACAAGAGCGGGATTGTAAGGCTCACCATCGCATCCTCAGAGCTCACCCTCCTTGTGGACTCCTCAAAGACCCGTAGGATGTCACAAAGGTCTCTCATCCATGGCCACTCATGGATGTGAAACTGAGGCAGCTGACTTTGTGGCACCCTAGGGTTTTGTAGCTGGTATTCCATCAAAGGTCTCTGCTGCTCAACCACTCTATTCAACATCTGAAACGTTGAGTTCCAGCGTGTGGGGACGTCGCACAAAAGCCGGTGTTGTGGCACATGCAGGCGTTGCTGGAGAGATTTTAAGCTAGCAGCGGCTACTGTCGACTTGCGAAAGTGGGCGCACATGCGCCGCACTTTCACCAGTAGCTCTGGAACATTGGGGTAGCTCTTTAGGAAACGTTGCACCACTAGGTTGAAGACGTGGGCCAGGCATGGAACATGTTGGAGTCCGGCAAGCTCCAGAGCTGCTACCAGGTTCCGGCCGTTATCACAAACGACCATGCCTGGGCCCAGGTGCAGCGGCTCAAACCATATTGCCGTCTCATCGAGGAGGGCATCCCTCACCTCGGAGGCAGTGTGCTGTCTGTCCCCCAAGCTGATCAGCTTCAGCACAGCCTGCTGACGTCTACCAACGCCAGTGCTGCAACGTTTCCAACTCGTAGCTGGGGTCAATCTAACAGCGGAGGAGGAGGCGGTGGCGGAGGAGGAGGCGGTGGCGGAGGAGGAGGCGGTAGAGGAGGAGGAGGAGGAGGGGGGTGTTCTTCTCGTGTCCCTGCCAGGAATGTTAGGCGGGGAGACGAGGTACACCGGGCCAGTTTGGGAAGCAGTCCCAGCCTCAACTACATTCACCCAGTGTGCCGTCAGTGAAATGTAGCGTCCCTGTCCGCATGCACTTGTCCACGCGTCGGTGGTCAAGTGGACCTTTGTGCAAAGCGCGGAACTAAGGGCCCGCCTGATGTTGAGTGACACGTGCTGGTGCAAGGCGGGGACGGCACACCGGGAGAAGTAGTGACGGCTAGGGACGGCATAGCGAGGTGCCGCAGTTGCCATCAGGTCCAGGAAGGCGGGAGTTTCAACAAGCCGGAACGCCAACATCTCCTGGGCCAGCAGTTTAGCGATGTTGGCGTTCAAGGCTTGCACGTGTGGGTGGTTAGCAGTGTATTTCTGCCGCCGCTCCAATGTCTGAGAGATGGTGGGTTGTTGTAAAGAAACGCCTGATGGTGCCTTTGATGGTGCAGGAGAAGGAGATAAGACAGGACCAGGGGAGGATGAGGTAGAAGTCAACAAAGTGGCGGAGGCAGATGAAGTGGTGTCCTGGCTCGTCCTCTGGAGTGCATCGCCAGCACAGTCAGCAGTGGCAGTGGCAGAGGCAGAGGCAGAGGCAGTGGCAGTGGCGTGAACGGCAGTCGGCCTTTGTCCTGCCGTTGCTGCCTGCCACTGATTCCAGTGCTTGGATTCCAAATGACGGCGCATTGAAGTGGTGGACAGGTTGCTCTTCTCAGAGCCCCTAATCAATTTCGAGAGGCAAATTGTGCAGACAACACTATATCTGTCCTCGGCGCATTCCTTGAAAAAACTCCACACCTTCGAGAAACGTGCCCTCGAGGTGGGAGTTTTTCGGGGCTGGGTACGAACTGGAACATCTTGGGAGATTCCGGGTGTGGCCTGGCTTCGCCTAAGCTGCTGACCTCTGCCTCTGCCTCTAGCTACCCTTTTTGGTGCTGCACCTGCCTCAACATCCACACTACTTTCCCCGCTTGACATCCCCCCTGTCCAGGTCGGGTCAGTGTCCTCATCATCCACCACTTCCTCTTCCAACTCCTGTCTCATCTCCTCCTCCCGCACAATGCGCCGGTCAACTGGATGCCCTGACGGCAACTGCGTCACATCATCGTCGATGAGGGTGGGTTGCTGGTCATCCACCACCAAATCGAACGGAGATGGAGGAGACTCTAGTGTTTGAGCATCTGGATACAGATGCTCCTCTGTTAGGTTCGTGGAATCGTGACGTGGAGAGGCAGGTTGAGGGACAATGAAAGGAGCGGAGAACAGCTCTGGGGAGCAGGGACAGTTTGGGTTATTGTTCTGTAAAGCTTCGGAATTTTGGGAGGAAGGAAGACAAGACTGTTGGGTAATAGGAGGAGAGGAGGCAGAGTCTGACTGGCTGCTGGACAATGTGCTGTAAGCGTTCTCTGACAGCCATTGCAAGACCTGTTCCTGGTTCTCGGGCCTACTAAGGTTTGTACCCTGCAGTTTAGTTAATGTGGCAAGCAACCCTGGCACTGTGGAGTGGCGCAATGCTTGCTGCCCCACAGGAGTAGGCACGGGACGCCCTGTGGCTTCACTGCTACCTTGCTCCCCAGAACCATTCCCCCGACCTCGCCCACGGCCTCGTCCACGTCCCTTTCCGGGAGCCTTGCGCATTTTGAATTCCTAGTTAGAAATTGGCACTGTATACCAGTAGTAAAAATTGTGGGTGCACGTAACCCCAATATATTCTTTGAATTCCCAGTCAGACACTGGCACTATATGGCAGTAGCAAGAAATGAGGGTATTTGTATTCCCAATATACTCTTTGAATTCCCAGTCAGACAATGGCACTGTATACCAGTAGTAAAAATTGTGGGTGCACGTAACCCCAATATATTCTTTGAATTCCCAGTCAGAAACTGGCACTATATGGCAGTAGCAAGAAATGAGGGTATTTGTATTCCCAATATACTCTTTGAATTCCCAGTCAGACAATGGCACTGTATACCAGTAGTAAAAATTGTGGGTGCACGTAACCCCAATATATTCTTTGAATTCCCAGTCAGACACTGGCACTATATGGCAGTAGCAAGAAATGAGGGTATTTGTATTCCCAATATACTCTTTGAATTCCCAGTCAGACAATGGCACTGTATACCAGTAGTAAAAATTGTGGGTGCACGTAACCCCAATATATTCTTTGAATTCCCAGTCAGAAACTGGCACTATATGGCAGTAGCAAGAAATGAGGGTATTTGTATTCCCAATATACTCTTTGAATTCCCAGTCAGACAATGGCACTGTATACCAGTAGTAAAAATTGTGGGTGCACGTAACCCCAATATATTCTTTGAATTCCCAGTCAGACACTGGCACTATATGACAGTAGCAAGAAATGAGGGTATTTGTATTCCCAATATACTCTTTGAATTCCCAGTCAGACAATGGCACTGTATACCAGTAGTAAAAATTGTGGGTGCACGTAACCCCAATATATTCTTTGAATTCCCAGTCAGAAACTGGCACTATATGGCAGTAGCAAGAAATGAGGGTATTTGTATTCCCAATATACTCTTTGAATTCCCAGTCAGACAATGGCACTGTATACCAGTAGTAAAAATTGTGGGTGCACGTAACCCCAATATATTCTTTGAATTCCCAGTCAGACACTGGCACTATATGGCAGTAGCAAGAAATGAGGGTATTTGTATTCCCAATATACTCTTTGAATTCCCAGTCAGACAATGGCACTGTATACCAGTAGTAAAAATTGTGGGTGCACGTAACCCCAATATATTCTTTGAATTCCCAGTCAGAAACTGGCACTATATGGCAGTAGCAAGAAATGAGGGTATTTGTATTCCCAATATACTCTTTGAATTCCCAGTCAGACAATGGCACTGTATACCAGTAGTAAAAATTGTGGGTGCACGTAACCCCAATATATTCTTTGAATTCCCAGTCAGACACTGGCACTATATGGCAGTAGCAAGAAATGAGGTTATTTGTATTCCCAATATACTCTTTGAATTCCCAGTCAGACAATGGCACTGTATACCAGTAGTAAAAATTGTGGGTGCACGTAACCCCAATATATTCTTTGAATTACCAGTCAGAAACTGGCACTATATGGCAGTAGCAAGAAATGAGGGTATTTATAACCCCAATATATTCTTTGAATTCCCAGTCAGACAATGGCACTGTATACCAGTAGTAAAAATTGTGGGTGCACGTAACCCCAATATATTCTTTGAATTACCAGTCAGAAACTGGCACTATATGGCAGTAGCAAGAAATGAGGGTATTTATAACCCCAATATATTCTTTGAATTCCCAGTCAGACAATGGCACTGTATACCAGTAGTAAAAATTGTGGGTGCACGTAACCCCAATATATTCTTTGAATTCCCAGTCAGAAACTGGCACTATATGGCAGTAGCAAGAAATGAGGGTATTTATAACCCCAATATATTCTTTGAATTCCCAGTCAGACAATGGCACTGTATACCAGTAGTAAAAATTGTGGGTGCACGTAACCCCAATATATTCTTTGAATTCCCAGTCAGAAACTGGCACTATATGGCAGTAGCAAGAAATGAGGGTATTTGTATTCCCAATATACTCTTTGAATTCCCAGTCAGACAATGGCACTGTATACCAGTAGTAAAAATTGTGGGTGCACGTAACCCCAATATATTCTTTGAATTCCCAGTCAGACACTGGCACTATATGGCAGTAGCAAGAAATGAGGGTATTTGTATTCCCAATATACTCTTTGAATTCCCAGTCAGACAATGGCACTGTATACCAGTAGTAAAAATTGTGGGTGCACGTAACCCCAATATATTCTTTGAATTCCCAGTCAGAAACTGGCACTATATGGCAGTAGCAAGAAATGAGGGTATTTGTATTCCCAATATACTCTTTGAATTCCCAGTCAGACAATGGCACTGTATACCAGTAGTAAAAATTGTGGGTGCACGTAACCCCAATATATTCTTTGAATTCCCAGTCAGACACTGGCACTATATGGCAGTAGCAAGAAATGAGGGTATTTGTATTCCCAATATACTCTTTGAATTCCCAGTCAGACAATGGCACTGTATACCAGTAGTAAAAATTGTGGGTGCACGTAACCCCAATATATTCTTTGAATTACCAGTCAGAAACTGGCACTATATGGCAGTAGCAAGAAATGAGGGTATTTATAACCCCAATATATTCTTTGAATTCCCAGTCAGACAATGGCACTGTATACCAGTAGTAAAAATTGTGGGTGCACGTAACCCCAATATATTCTTTGAATTCCCAGTCAGAAACTGGCACTATATGGCAGTAGCAAGAAATGAGGGTATTTATAACCCCAATATATTCTTTGAATTCCCAGTCAGACAATGGCACTGTATACCAGTAGTAAAAATTGTGGGTGCACGTAACCCCAATATATTCTTTGAATTCCCAGTCAGAAACTGGCACTATATGGCAGTAGCAAGAAATGAGGGTATTTGTATTCCCAATATACTCTTTGAATTCCCAGTCAGACAATGGCACTGTATACCAGTAGTAAAAATTGTGGGTGCACGTAACCCCAATATATTCTTTGAATTCCCAGTCAGACACTGGCACTATATGGCAGTAGCAAGAAATGAGGGTATTTGTATTCCCAATATACTCTTTGAATTCCCAGTCAGACAATGGCACTGTATACCAGTAGTAAAAATTGTGGGTGCACGTAACCCCAATATATTCTTTGAATTCCCAGTCAGAAACTGGCACTATATGGCAGTAGCAAGAAATGAGGGTATTTGTATTCCCAATATATTCTTTGAATTCCCAGTCAGACAATGGCACTGTATACCAGTAGTAAAAATTGTGGGTGTATATAGCCCCAATTCTATTGCTAGGGGACTTGCAGGGTATTTCTGGGGTGAAGGTGGGGGGGCACACCGTTGGAACGGGTATCGGGGTATATATCGGGTATACGGGAATACACTGACAGTGTATTCCATTCAGGATCCTGGGAAAGCTGGGTTGCGGCGATTGAGCCCGTCAGTGCCACGTTACACTGACAAGCTTCTCCCTGGAATTTAGCTCTTACAAGAGCTGTTGGTTGTCTTCTCCTTCCTATCCTAGCCTGTCCCTGCCTACCCAGAATCTAAGCCCTAGCTAGCTGGACGGAAACCTCCGTCCTCGGTGAATTGCAAGCTCAGAATGACGCGAAGCTGGGCGTCGCTGTTCTTTTAAATTAGAGGTCACATGTTTTCGGCAGCCAATGGGTTTTGCCTACTTTTTTCAACGTCACCTGTGTCGTAGTTCCTGTCCCACCTACCCAGCGCTGTTATTGGAGCAAAAAAGGCGCCAGGGAAGGTGGGAGGGGAATCGAGTAATGGCGCACTTTACCACGCGGTGTTCGATTCGATTCGAACATGCCGAACAGCCTAATATCCGATCGAACATGAGTTCGATAGAACACTGTTCGCTCATCTCTAATCCTGGACAAACCCTTTAACCCCTTAAAGACACGGTCTAAAAGTACCTTATGGACCGGGCAATAAATTTGAGATGTTTTAACTTACAAAAGTGAATTTGAGATAGTTTTTTAGTGATACATTGTATGTCATGTTATTGGTAAACATTGAACAATATTTTTGTATTTATTTATAAAAAAAATAAAATGGGATATTTGCTGGAAATTTGGAGAAAAAAAAATCACACTTTTTCAAAATGTGAAATGCTCTGCTGTTCAGACAGTCATACCTCCCAAATACATTAGCAAATATTATCTACTATATCTCTGCTTTATATTGACAGGACCTTCTAATCATACTCTATTTTGTATTGGACGATAATTTATTTTGGACTTAATAAATGGATATAAACTGATGTTTGGACTCAACCGAACACTAGAGATGAGCGAACAATAATATGTTCGATATTCGTTTCAAATAGCCGCTCAATATTTGACTATTCGATCGAATATCGAACCCCATTATAGTCTATGGGAGAAAATGCTTCGCTACAGAGGATACTACCATTCGACTCAGGAGAGTGTGCGCTGAGCTCTGTGACACCAGAAATGTATGTGACAGGAGGAGTAGATGGAGGGATGGTTGGGAGTAGTGCAGAGCTGCTACACCAGAGATGTAGCAGAGCTGGCCGATGTAGCAGTCCGATGCAGCAGAGCTGAGTGTGTTAGCTCTGCTGCATCGGACTGCTACATCGGCCAGCTCTGCTACATCTGCCAGCTCTGCTACATCGGGCCATGCGCTCAGCTCAACTACTCCGGAGATGCAGCCAAGCAGAGCGCACGCCCAGCTCTGCTTCATCTGCGATGTTGCAGTGTCCAATGTGGCAGTCTGATGCAGCAGAGCTGAGTGTGTAGTATCGGACACTACTACATCGGAGATGAAGCAGAGCTGGGATTTTAAAGACGATCCTATTCACTACACAGCATGTAGTTCAAAAATTCAAAGTGATTAACCGCATCCCCCCCACTGGTGTCCGCTTACCTGCAGCTCCCTGTTCTTCTTGGTCTGGTCTGGTCCTCTGCCCGGTCTTCAGAGCGCCCTGCCCCCCTCTCCCCCGACTAGTATTATCGAGAAGGCGGGGCTTAGGAGAGTGTGGGCGGGTAAGCCCCGCCTACTCCCTGCATCTCTACAATACTAGTCTAGGGAGTCGGGGCGCAGGGCGCTCTGAAGAGGACAGAGGACCCCACCTCCATAGATTAGTATTGTAGAGATGCAGGGAGGAGGCGGGGCTTAGTGCGGCTGGAGAGTGTGGGCGGGTAGATGTGAGTGCATCACTCATGTCTCCCCTCCCACACTCTCCTAAGCCCCACCTTCTCCATAATACTAGTCTCGGGAGGCGGGTGCAGGGCGCTCTGAAGACATGTGGACAGAGGACTGGACCAAGAAGAGGAGCTGGGAGCTGCAGCTATGTAGGTAAGTGGACAACGGTGTGGGGGGGGGGTTAATCACTATACAGCGTGGGGTCCAAAAATTTAAACAATTTTTGGACTACATGCTGTGTAGTGAATACGATAGTTTTTAAAATCCAAATGATCCGAATGATCGGAAATTGGATTTTAAAAACAATTCTGATTCCTGAAATGTCAAGATCGGCTCAACCCTAAGTCCTGGCCGATGTAGCAGTGTCCGATGTAGCAGTCCGATGCAGCAGAGCTGGATCTGCTACACACTCAGCTCTGCTGCATCGGACTGCTATATCGGCCAGCACCGCTACATCGGGCTGTGCACTCAGCTCAACTACTCCGGAGATGCAGCCAAGCAGGTTGGCTGCATCTCCGGAGTAGTTGAGCTGAGCGCAAGGCCCGATGTAGCAGTGCTGGCCAATGTAGCAGTGTCTGATGTAGCAGTCTAATGCAGAAGAGCTGGACCTGCTACACACTCAGCTTTGCTGCATAGGACTGCTACATCGGATACTGCTACATCGGTAGATCTGAGTGTGTAGCAGGTTCAACTCTGCTTCATCTCGGCATAGGAATGCATTGACCAGTGTTGATTGGCCGAATGCCGTACTTCTGAATGGCATTTGGCCAAACAACGCTGGTCAATGCATTCCTATGGGAAAAAGTCAGCTTGCGCATATCGCAAGCTGATAGGGATCCCGACGAGATAGAGCCCAAAAGAGCTGGGTGAGTGACATTCCCCCCTAAATAAAGGTAATCCCTAGCTAACCCTGCCTGTAGATCTGTCCCTGTCTCACAGTCACATAGTTCACAGTTCCAAATTAGTCGAATGTTAAATCCACCATTCGTCGAAATTGGAGGTCACCTGATTTAGCCAGCCAATTCCTGTTTCTGATTTTTTTTCAATGACTCCGTTGTCGTAGTTCCTGTCCCACCTCCCCTGCACAGTTATTGCTGCAAAAAATGCGCCAGGGAAGGTGGGAGGGGATACGAATTTTTTTCTGCGTTTGCCTCGTGGTGTTCGATTGTAATCGAATACCTCGAATGGCCTGATATTCGATCAAATATGTATTTGATCGAACGGTGTTCGCTCATCTCTACCGAACACAAACGGAAAGGAACGCTATTTTGGTTTTTGGCTGTCATGCCACTTTTGCAGAGCCTCTGAATTGCCCGTAAAGTGGAATCCAACAACATGTGACCCCATTTTAGAAGCACCACTGGAGAGAATTATCAAATGTTGTAGTGAGCATTGTTAACTATCAAGCACTGCATTAATTTAATTTCTAGAAATTAATGTGCAACTGATAATGAAAAGTGAAAATTGCAATTGTCATTTTAGTGCCCGATATGTTGTGCCCAGCTTGTTTTAGCACAGACATACACTTAAAAAGAAATGTACTATATATCGCATTATCCACTATATCACCTAATGCCCTATAGAGCACTGTACCTTGCTCTATTGTCCAATCTACATAGCGACACCTAATTCCGATCACCACCCTCCTTTTTGTTATAATAATCCTAATTCAACTGATTATTCATTACATATACTATACTGTTTATCATTTTCACATCTTCACCGACCCTGCGGTAGCACAATTAGAATGCTCGCCAGCCCTACCACTCTCGATACACGTGCATTGTAGTCTATAGAGGAAGTTAGTCTATGCAGATGTATAGGTTGACTTCTTCCCATCACGGCAGGATCAAACAGGCATGTGGGCTCCTGGCAGCACAGGGCCACTGGTCAGATCCAAGGATGCCGAAAATACATACAGAGTGGTGAGATCAGAGGGTGCCGCATGGGGACATTATTATGGCGAAACCCCTTAGATGCCACGGTCATTTTAGAGCATGATCAGAGCTCAACTACAACCGGGGGTAATGGAGCATGGTGTCAGCTGTCAGTTACAGTTAACACCATGTCCTGATGAGGGTGGCCACCAAAGATGTAATAGTATGTCCCTGGTCTTTAAAACAATGGCTGCCAGAACGTACTATTACATTCTTTGTCACTAAGGGGTTTACAAAAGATTTTTCACTAACAGGACTAGCTGTTACTAAAAACTATGTTTGAATAGTTATACAGATTAAACTGCTCTATTGCACAACAGACATAAACAGAATTAGATTATTGGCAGTAAAAGGCAGTAACTGTCCTTTGTATGTCTGTTATAGAGCAGGATGATGATGTCAGGCTCACAACAGCAGCACAAATATTCTCCCTCACTCCTATCTCTGATTTTTATCACTAATCTCCCTGTAATTTATTAAATCTGACTAACCTCTTCTATTCCTAAAATACTCTAACTCTATTGCTTGCAGTTTTTTATATTTTCTGAACTTAGTGCTCTGTATTATGCAGTGAGTTGAATCACAGATCCATCCATATATCCACTATTACTGCAATGTCTGTGGTGGCGTCCATTTTAATTCAGACGAGACAAATCCATCCATGCATATGCTCTGTTGCCTTATATTAGTCTATGTCAGTCCTGTTTTGATATCTGAATTCTGTGTTCCATCCCTGATATTTTTGCATGCATGGTGCTTGATGGTTTTATTGCTGGCTTCTTTGTCTGCCTTGCTTTGATGCAGGGACAAATTACAGCAAAAGTAGAAACTGGTTGATAACAACAATCAAAAGAACAAGCTATATAAAACTAGCACAAATAGAGACAGACCCCCAAATGTTTTCACTAGTGTTAGCCACAAGGCCAGATGGTCTTTGCTGAATTTGGTGATCCAAATTTTCACCACCAGACACTGTACAGGAAATAAATGCTTCACTAACTGAAACCAAACCAGAATGAACTTGGGACTGATTTGAAACAGGATAACAATCATCCAGACAAAGCATCAAAACCAGGAGAAGTCAGTAGAAGCAGACCCAGGAGACAAAACCAATATCCATTAGAAAGTCAAGAGTCAGGATCAAACCCAAATGGGTATGTCAATAGCAGAAACAACAGGCAAACAAAATAACCAGAAAATAAGCCAAGGATCAGAAAAACAATTCAATACACATGATCAAGTTCAGAGCCAAACTAGAGAACTAACTCAGTAGGCATCTGGGTCAAGAGGAAGGGGTCTTGTATCTGCCTATTCAACTGCTAATTGGACAAGCCCAGGGAGCTTCTGAAGAAGCTGCAGAAGCTTCTCAGGTCGGCACAGTAGCCATGAAGGAATAGCAACTAAACTGAGAATCCTGACAGTATAGACTCTGTGCTTTCTGGAATATTCCTGATATCTATAGCCTCCAGGCATTTTGCAATATTAATCTGCATGTATGTCCTGTATTCCTGCCCTTGTTTCTTCTGTGTCAATCAGCTGCTGTTTTAGTCTGTTGGTTCACTTGTCTGTCCTGGTTTTGGGCTCAGTACAGACAGTTTTTATCCAGTTCTTGTGACACTCCACACAAAAGTTCTGTCCAGCCTGTTCAGCTGCTACCAAACCTGTACCACCTCAGGAGATAGTGGCCTGGTGTACGTCCCACAGTAAAGACCAGATCCCTGTTTAGTGATTAAAGGGTGACCAGTAGGGCATCTGCTGCTTGCCCATGTTATACAATCTTTTGCCAACTAGCCAACAGCTATTCATGGTATATGGATGAATCTTCCCAGATGTTATTGACCTATCAAAATTCTTCCAAGAGTGCATCAGTGACTGAATGAACAGTGAATGAACAGTTCTCCTATTTCATCTTTAGAGTGTAGGCATAAAACGTATGACGTTAAAAATATATACATATTAACCAGTGGAGTAACTAGGAATGGCGGGGCCCCGAGGCAAACTTTTGACATGGCCCCCCCCCTTCCTGACCGACACCGAAGACCTTGACCGACCGACCCCCCCCACGCCGCATTCCTGCGCGCTCTATTATGTCCCTCAGTGGCCCCTGCACACAGTATTACACCCCATTGTGGCCCCTGCACACGGGATTATGCCCCATAATGAACACCCAAGAACAATTATCATACTCTGGGGTATTTTCAGACCCCCAGAGTATAATAATCGGAGACTGAGGGGAGATACAGATATTAAAAAAAAAAGTTACTTACCTGTCTCCGGCTCTGCTGCAGTCTGTGGTGGTGTTGGCCATCTTTAATAACGCACGGATGTCACATGACATTTCATGCCCTCCCTCCATCTGCCCCCCGTTTCATGTCCTCCATCCATCTGCCCCCAGTTTCATGTACCCCTCATCTCTACCCCCATTTTCATGTCCTCCCCTCCATCTCTGCCCCTAGGTTACTGTTGCTCCACACCACACATACATACACACTCACACACACTCTCCATCCTGCATCTCACATCCCCCTCCCCTTCAGTACAATACAATACAATACACAGAGCGTCCCCTGACTGCTATTAGACAGTCATTAGTAACAGCAATTGCAGGCAAGTCTGAATACAAACAATGTGTAGAGTACTGATCCATCTACTGACACTGACCTCCCCCTACTCCTAATACACAGATATCAGGACACTGTCCTCTCCCCTCCTCATACACAGATATCAGGACACTGTCCCCTCCTCCTCCTCATACACAGATATCAGGACACTGTCCTCTCCCCTCCTCATACACAGATATCAGGACACTGTCCCCTCCTCCTCCTCATACACAGATATCAGGACACTGTCCTCTCCCCTCCTCATACACAGATATCAGGACACTGTCCCCTCCTCCTCCTCATACACAGATATCAGGACACTGTCCTCTCCCTTCTCTTAATACACAGTCCTCTCCCCTCCTCTACACCACACATACATACACACTCACACACAGACAGACACTCTCCATCCTGCATCTCACATTAATCCCTCCCCTTCATTACCTAGCAGCACATCTCTCCTTCTCTTGCAGGACTGTACGGGCTATAAAGACACGCCCACCTAGTCATGTGATGGCTGACGTCACACAAGGTCCTTCATCTACAGGTCCTACAAGCTTTCCCCCGATCTTATCGCAGTCACAACAGTTTGTCTGTGATAAGAGCGGAGGGTAGCAGGGGTAGCTGTCGCCGGGCCCCTAATGTCCTGAGCCCTGTGGCAGCTGCCTCTGCTGCTATGGTGGTAGTTACGCCACTGATATTAACGTATTGGGGTCCTTTTAAGGCCTACCCTAAAAGGCCCCCAATATGCGTTCTAGGGTAGACTAAATCCCATATTTGAGAATTATATTGGGGCAATATTACAATAGGTTCACTGTTATTTTATTTTTTTTTATACACTTCACCCTAAAATAATATTTGCTTTTGCAACTTCTGCTTGATAGTAAATACTAGTCTTTTGCTTATTGCTGTAAGATAAAAGTTAATGCATATTACTAACTTCAGAGCTTCAAACCAAGAGAAAAAACATGGTATTCATGCTATTGCGAGATAATAAATAAAAGGATTATCAGTACAAGGCAACTTACAATTTATACTTAGCTTAATGCATTGGCAAGAAGTGCAACATAATTATATGAAATAGAATACCATAGCATATAAACTGAATATTTGCTCATCATTATTATAAATCATGTATATAACCATTTTCTATTATTATCACATTTAGATGATAAAAGACTATATTACAGGATTAGTAAAACATGTTGCTCTAAACCTTGACCGTACTTGGAATGTGCTGTATGTAGTTGTTTAAAGAAAAAGAGTTCACAAAGATCTGTGTGACTTTCCTATCTGAAATGCAAAGCTATAGACAGTCACCAATGTAGATAATGTAGACTATAGAAACAAGCACACAAGGTCACAAAGTACGAGTTTTTAAATAGGTATCGTAGCTGGTACTATTCAGTTGCTACAGAGCAGGGTTAGGTGCAGTGCAAGGGTTCTGCTTGGAAGGGGCCATGAAAATAAAAGGAAACCACACCATATGTTATTAATAAAGATTCTATTGAACTATTCGATCACTTGCCTACTTGCCTAGTGTTTTACACTGCATTTACCTTTAATAGGTCCCCCTCCTCTTAATGCTGAGAAATGTATCTAACCATATAGATAAAACCATTAAAGGAGTATTCTTCCTTTTGTTTTTAACCCGTGCAGAGGCATAAATAAACTCTTCATCTTCACTTCTCTGTACAGTCAGAGATCTAGCAGAAAGACTCCGTGTGTGTGTGTGTGTGTGTGTGTGTCAAAGGTCAGCAACATTGGAGACCCAGAAAATTCTTTTGTGATCTTAAAGACAAAAGGAAGATACCGATTGGCCCGTAGTGCAGAATTGTATTTGAATGGTAGGGTAAAATGACAATAAGGCTCTTTTTTGAGTTGTGTTACACACAACTCTTCTGACAGCAGTGGGATCACTTGGCAGAGAATCCCTCTCCGAAATGGATGCAGCTGTGGGGCACCTCACGGGTGTATGTGGAATATAAGGAAAGACCAAATGGCAGATTTGTGGTAACAAATCCGAACAAGGAGGACCCGTACTCGCCAGGTAGGTGAAAAATACGACTTTTATTGAACAACACACAACGCGTTTCAGGCGCAAACTCCGCCCTTCCTCAGGTGCAATAGTTCTAAAACAACAATAAAAACCAAAAAAGAACACTCGTATATGTGTCTCATTTGTTTACAATCTGAAAATACAATCTGTTTTAATCATTTATTGAGCTATATTTTAGGTGATCTGTTATGATCTTTCATGTAATCAAGTAGTTGGGAGAATTGCTTCAATTTTTCAGATTTTAAACAAATGAGACACATACACGTGTGTTCTTTTTTGATTTTTATTGTTGTTTTAGAACTATTGCACCTAAGGAAGGGCGGAGTTTGCACCCAAAATGCCTTGTGTGTTGTTCATTAAAAGTCGTATTTTTCACCTACCTGGCGAGCGCGGGTCCTCCTTGTTCGGATTTATCACAAATCTGCCAATTGGTCTTTCCTTTTGTTATCTTAGTCCATGTATCTTATCCATTTGAAACCAACCGGCAACCTGGTAGTTGATGTATCCTGGATTTTTCTGGACCACAGCTTCACATCAATTTAGATACAATTTGGTATACAAATTTTCCCTGTACTCCAATTTTTTCTCTTCACTGGGGTTTTAATGTTTATGAATTATGTATCTGTAAGATAGACCATCAATTTCTGGGGATCCTACTATTAGCATCACACCGATCAGATAAGTAAAAGGACCACAGGGTTCCAAAAGCAGGCACAGATTCATTGGTTGTTTAGTGGCCATGAATAGTACTACAGATCAGTTCCATTCACTTGAATGGGACTGAGCTACAGTAGCTAGACATGGGCACTATACAATGTATGGAGCTATTCCCGCTTCTGAGCACTGCAGATACTTGAGCCATCTTATTGTAGTGGCACTGTCAGTCAGATCTCCATTGACTTGAGGTTGATTATCCAAATGATAGATCATGAATATCAAGCTCCTAGAAAACAACTTTAATGTTTTACTGTCTTGTTTACATCTGTGCTAAAACTTTTGATGTTTGTACTATTGTGGTACTCTGCATTTCTGCTATCATTTCCTTTGCATTACAGAAGATGTGATCTACTCCTGTCCATGTGAGGTTTAAAGAGGATCTTTCATGGTTTGGGCACAGGCAGTTCTATATACTGCTGGAAAGCTGACAGTGCTCTGAATTCAGCGCACTGTTGGCTTTCCTAGTCTGTGCCCCGGGTAAAGCGCTATCGGTCCTGGTACCGTAGCGCTTTACAGTCAGAAGGGCGGTCCTGAAAGTCTGTCAGGAACGTCTTTCTTCACAACAGCGCCTATAGTGCTGTACAGTGTGAGCGGGGAGGAACATCCCCTCCCCTCCTGATAATATTCGTCTATGGACAAGTTCTGTGAGCAGAGGGAGGAGGCGTTCCTCCCCGCTCACACTGTGCAGCGCGATAGGCGCTGCTGTGGAGAAGGACGTTCCTGACAGACTGTCAGGAATGCCCTTCTGACTTTAAAAACCTACGGTATCGGCACCAATAGCTCTTTACCCGGGGCACAGATCAGGAGAGCCACCAGTGTGCTGAATTCAGCGCACTGTCAGCTTTCCAGCAGTATATAGAACTGCCTGTGCCCAAACTCATGACAGGTCCTATTTAAAGGACAGCACAAGGACCAAAGGAAACAGGCAATCCGCGTTCTCTGGTTATGTAGACAAGACACTGTCAAAAGGTTTTGGTAAAACCTTTTTTTATTGAGATAAGTATTACAGTAGTACGGCACGACGCGTTTCGGGCTACAAACAAGCCCTTTATCAAGTACAAAGTAACAGATACCGTCGGGAAAGATGGGAGGTTTAAAGGCAGTCTATCACCTCAAATCTAAAAAATGCATAGCAAAGGTATGTTCATGACTTTAATGTGCAGGTGAATATGCTTGGTATGTGGAAAGTCTTACACCCCAGTTTTTTTCTCTTCACAAATGTAAACATTTCCTTTATTAACACCCCATATCTCTCCTCAAGGTAAAACTTTTCTTGGACCGGTACAAAAAACTAGATGCTAATGGACATACATACTTTCTGTATAGTACCTCTCACTGTATCTATGCCAGAATCTAGTCTTAGAACCCCAAGATCAGCATCCTGTATAGCCTCTGACTCAAGGTTGTCCATTTTCTTTTTGTATAACACCTTAGATAATACATAGAAAAATCTCAAGCCCTTTGGACTCTGTATTCTCATTGGCATTCCTTTCTTTATGTTTGGATTCTGTATACAGCCATTGTTTCATCCCACCCCTGCCAATACATTTACATCACATGACATTATTCAGTATATGGTATTTAGCAATCAGAGGCTGCTAGAGGATAGATATACAACCATTAATAACCAGGTCTTCTAGAAGGTTAAAGAGCCTTGAGGCTTAAACCATACTTTTACTTTGAGTGACAGTCTATAAAAAGGTGTCATTTACAAACATTGATCTGCTTCTCCTCTGTGGTGTAGATCCCCCTTACCGAGCGCAAAGGAAATCAAATTGTCAGGCGCAGGGAGGTCAGTCATATAGTCATAAAATCTCAACAGTGACCTTGATATGTACATGGAAACCTGTAATGGAAACCATTTTACATGACACTCACTACTATATATCATGTGCATAAATATGCTGGCATATTTAAAGAGAGGTGACTTAGGCTGTCATTACTTATTTATGCAAGCTGTGGCTACAAGATTACAGAAATAGTTAAGTCATTATAAACCTTCAGATTCTTGTTTAAATAAATGGACACCCAACAAACTCCCCCCATTGAGAATCATGGAGCTAGTGACATAACCATTAGGGTGGCTGTCTTTCATACAACATATCCTGGATTCAAAACCAAGAACTTACTGAGCTGTTGCCACAGTGCAGGGAATACCAATGAGCCAGGATTAAGTGGCAGAAGAGAAGAAGCCTGCAGAGATGTTCACTGGCAAGTAACCCATCATGCCTATTCTTCTTCTGTATGTCCCACTGTTGATCTCTCCACGGGTAAGCTGCATAGAGCCCAACATGTGTGTTTGTAATATTGATGTCATCTTATGGGACTCATAGGCAACTGAACCCTGCTGTGACTATTGCCTCCAGCTACACCATTTCTTATTAAACTAGGTGTGATTTCTGAGGACATCTCGCTATGCATGGTTTGATAAATAGTTCAAGAGAGGTGCAGTCCTGAAAACAGATTGAGGCTAATGCCGCTAATGCAGCTAAGAGTCCAGTCACGCGGAGAAAAATGGCGCGTTATTTGGCACTGAATTTTCAGCGCTGAAAAAAAAAGCCTCCCATTGATTTCAATGGGTTCCTTTTGCTTTTTTTTTTTTCCACTAGCAGAATTTTATGCTAGTGGAAAATTCTGCTAGTGGGAAAAAAAGCTAGCAGAACGCATTGAAATCAATGGGAGGCTTTTTTTAATCGCTGAAAATTCAGCGCCAAATAACTTGCCATTTTCTTCCGTATGATTGGACCCTAAGGCTAAGGCCCCATGTTGCGGAAACGCAGCCAACGCAGATTTTTTTGTTGCAGATTTTGCTGCGTTTTTTTGAGCCAAAGTCAGGAGTGGATTTAACAGAAGGGAAACATCTAAGATCTTCCTTTATATCTTCCATTCCTTTTCAATCCACTCAAAACTTTCGCTCAAAAAACCACAGCAAAATCTGCAACAAAAAAGCTGTGTTTCCGCAATGTGGGGCCTTAGCTTAAAGCTGCTTTTTTTTGTTGATGATTTAATTGTGTTTTTTGAGCCAAAGCCAGGAGTGGATTGAGCAGAGAGGACAAGTATAAGATCTTCCTTAATATTTTCCATTCCTTCTGTAGCCAATACTAGGTTTGGCTAAAAAACCACCGCAAAATCTGCAACAAAAAAAGCAGTGTTTCCGCAATGGGGGTCTTAGCCTAAAGGATATAGGAATGGGTGGATCCCCAGTGACCCCAGTGCAAATTTTCACAGAAATGGTTTTTGCTTCTCTATAGGTATTCAATCATTAAAATTCATTTTTTTCTCCCTAACATGTAGGAATAGCTTTAAGAAAGGCTATTCTTCTCCTACCTTTAGATGTCTTCTCCGCACCGCCGTTTGGTAGAAATCCAGATTTTCTTCTGTATGTAAATGAGTTCTCTCACAGCACTGAGGGCAGTCCCAAGTGCTCAAACAGCAATGGGGGCATCCCCAATGCTGTGAGAGAAATCTCCAGCGCCACCTGTATCTTCACCTGGAAAGACCTTTCCCTGCATCTTCTTCCGGCGCTGGCTTCAAACTTCTAGGCATGCAGATTTGGCTCTGCCGTCAAGCCTTGGGCAGAGCTGACTGCACAAGCCCACGGCAATATTCCTGTGGTTGCTTACACAGTAAACTGGTGTAAGCAGCCATTTCTTTTGCTGTTTTTTTCCCCAATGTTTTGTTTTTCCTTTTTCCTTACACTTCCATTTTGCAGATTTTTAACAAAGAATATGAGTAAAAAGTCCTTAGTCACATGCACTTTAATTACACTTCTGTGTCCAAGTCAAATAATATCCTGTAGCTTAAATGGATTGAGATTAGCCTGGTGGATATGTTCAATGGCTTAATGTAACCAGTTAATGGCAAACATAGGCCATGATTAATATGTCAAAACCCTTTTGTATGAAAATACGATACAGCAATATATTGTGTAATTGTATGAAGACTCTAACCTAGGAGAGATAAAAATGCAGCGACAGCTTAATGAATTGAGAAATAACATAAAAGATAACCAAAACATTGAAACACCGTTGAAGAATATGAATTATTTGGATGGTACGTATTATTCTTTGTGTCAAAACAAAGAACAAACCTTTTATTAAATGCATTTTAGTGTCAAAATATCCCTTAATGTGTAAAAAAAAATAATAAAGCAAGCACTAGGAGACATTTATTGGATGTTGAGCATAGGGGATTAAGTAATCATTTTATGAAATACCCTTACACAATATATAGTAATAGACAGATACAATTCTAGCATTTGAAAAAGCTAGATGCTTATCTAATAACAAATGACTCTCAAAGTAACATGAAGATGCTGGGGTAGATTATAGTTATTATGCCAGTAATCATAAATTACCCAGTTTACATCCACTTGCTGAGAAAATGTCCAATTTTTAGCACAAATATGGCATGCATCTAAAATTGTACCTATTTAACTGTATTTTTTGCTTAACCCCTTCCCAACATCCGGGTGTTTAAAGACGATGGCCGTATAATGATCGGAGACTCAAGAGAGGTAACGGAACATTAAAAAAACTGTGTTACTTACCTCTCCACGCTCCGGGAAGGCTTCGGGCCTACTTGCGTGACGTCCATGACATCACATGACCGGGACCTGTGTGCAACGCAGGCCCCCTGGTCACATGACATCCTGGACATCATTGAAAATGGCCGACAGCAGCAGAGAATGCACCGGAGTCGGGGATAGGTAAGTAACAATGGTTTTTTTAATGTTTTTATCCCCCATGGGTCTCCGTGGGGGGGGGGGCAAACCCATGCCATAAACCCACTACCACTATTATTATACTTATATTATACATAGTATATACATAGTATAATCATAAGAGTCCCAGGGGAGGTGAGGGAGCATAATAAACACTGTTACCTTGCCTGGATCCAGTGTTAATCCTAGCAGGCTTCAGGCCTGTATGGTAATGTCCCAGACCACGTGACATCTGGGATATTACCATAAAGGGCCAAAGTCTTTGCTAAGAGTAACATTGGATCCTGGAGAGGTGAGTAACAGTGTTTATTATGTTCCCTCACTTCCCCTGGGTCTCTGAAAAGACCCCAGAGTATAATAATAGTTCATGGGTGGGCCACTGTGAGGCATATTAGTTGGGTGGGTAACTGTGGGGCATAATAGAGGTTGCAGGGTCCACTGTGGCCCCTGCAACCGCTATTATGCCCCACAGCAGCCCCTCCATCTCTTTTATGCTCCACAGCGGCCTCCTGCAACCATTATTATGCCCCCACAGTGGCCCCCTGCAACCTTTATTATGCCCACAGCGGCCTTCTGCAACCTCTATTATGCCCCACAGTCTATTGTGCCGCTGTGGGGCATAATAGAGGTCGCAGGGGCCACTGTGGGACATAATATACGGGGGTCGGGTGCATGGAGAAGTGAGGAGTCAAAGATGTCTGTGTTGCAAACTTTACAGAGTCAAGTCACAGCTCGAAGCAGTGGTCATGGTAGTCCAAAGGGAAGAGACGGGAAATGTGGGAAGGCATCTCCTGTAAGTAACAAAATATTACTGCACTGTATTCACTGTAATGTTACCACTAGCACCCCGTCCCTCTGCTGCCTGAGGCGGACGATCAAAAGATCACCCCCCTGCAATATTCAGTCCGGGGGAAAGGGGAGCAGAGAGGCTAGATTCACCACTGGGTACCATGTCTCATTTGCACTGCCCCTAGAGTACCAATACAATGGAAACCCCCCAAAAGTGACCCCATTTTGAAAACTATACCCCTGACACAATTTATCAAGGGGTATAGTGAGCATTTTGACCCCACAGCCGTTTCACAGATGTTATTAACATTGTTATATGGAAGTTAAAAATTACTGAAATGTTTTCATTTTCACAAGGGGTTAAAGGAGAAAATGCACCCACAGTTTGTTAAACAATTGCTCCTGAACACGGAAATACCCCATATGTGGTCCTAATCTGCTGTATGGGTACAAGGTGGGGCTCAGAATGGAAAAAAGCTATTTAGCTTTTGAAGGGCAGATATTGCTGCAATAGTTTTTGGGTGCCCTGTCTCATTTGCAGAAGTCTTAGAGTACCAATACAATGGAAACCCCTCAAAAGTGACCCTATTATGGAAACTACACCCCTCACAGAACATATCAAGGGGTATAGTGAGCATTTTGATCCAACTTTTCACAAATTTTATTAACATTGAGACATGAAAATGAAAAATTACTTTCTTTCCAATAAACCATCAATTTAGCCCCAAATTTTTCATTTTCACAAGAGGATAAAGTAGAAAAATCTCCCCAAAGTTTGTTACACAATTTCTTCTGAATAGAGGAATACTCCCCATGTGGTTGTAATCTGCTGTATGGATACATGGTAGGGCTCCGAATGGAAACAGTGCTATTTGGCTTTTGGAGGGCGGATTTTACTGGAATAAATTTCAGGTGACATGTTGCATTTGTAGACCCCCCTAAAGTACCAATACAATAGAAACCCCTCAAGGAATTTCTCAAGGGGTATGGTGAGCATTTTGACCCTACAGCTGGTTCACAGATTCTATTAGCATTGGGATGTAAAAATTAAAAATTACTCTTTTTACAATAAGCCATCCATTTAGCACCATATTTTTAATTTTTAGAGGGCAGCACACAGAGGCACTGTTCTCCTAATTACATCCTGGAGAATAGATTTGCATATTTTTTACCCAGAATCCCTAGTGGAGCAGGAATGACTTGTAAGTCTCCATACGCCTATGTAGGCACACACACTCTCCCTAATGTGTACGATTATCTCCTGACCCTAATTTTAACAAGAGATAAAGAAGAAAAAGCACATGACAGTTTGTTACAGAAATGCCCCATATGTGGTTGTAAACTGCTGTATGGGAACATGGTGGGGCTCAGAATGGAAAGAGCGCTATTTGGCTTTTGGAGGGCAGATTTTGCTGGAATAGTTTTCAGGTACCATATTGCATTTGCAGAACTCCTAAAGTACCAATACAATGGAAACCAATCAAAAGTGACCCCATTTTAAAAACTACACCGCTCAAGGAATTTCACAAGGAGTATCATTTTGACCCTAAAAATGCTTCCTAAAAATGAATGTGAAAATTGAAATTGTTATAGCAATATACTATTTTGGTGCTCAATGAATTGTACCACTTTGAGTCATCAGAGACATACACTCATAAAACTATTAAGTGGGTTATCCTGGGTACAAAAAAGTTATATATATAGGTGTAAGTTACTTCTTGGGCACACAACAGGACTCAGAAGGGAAGTAGTTCAGACCTTTTTACCTTTTGGGGTACAAATGTACCCCAATTTGTAGGGACAATTTTAGGGTCTTCAAATATGACATGGTTTCCAAAATTCAGTAATCTAAATCTACGCTCCAAAAGCCACATAGCACTCCTTCACACGTGCGCTCTGCTGTGTTCCCAAATAGCAGTTTACGCCCACATGTATGACATTGGTGTACCCAGTTAATGCCATATGTAGCTATAAACAGCTGTTTGGGGTCAGCTGGGCACAGAAGGGAAGGAGCGCTATTTTGGTTTTTGGAGCACAGTTTGGATTTTGGACGTCATGTCACTGCAGAGCCCCTGAATTGACAGTAAAGTGGGTTCTGCAGACTAGTGACCCCATTTTGGAAACTACACCCCTCAAGGGATTTATCAAGTAGGGTACTGAGCATTTTTTATCCTTGAATATTGCATTCATATAATTTCAATAAAAGATTGTGCAGCTGATATTGAAAAGGGAAAATTGCAATCTTTCAGAGATTAGCTATTTCAGTGCCCGATATGCTGTGCCCACTTTGTGTCAGCAGAGACACACACTCCAAAAACTGTTAAGTGGGTATCACGGGCACAACAGCTTTTGGAGCCTTCATTTATGATACAAGCCGGGCACAACATATTATACATTGGATTTACATATTTCTGGAAAAATTGCTATTTTCACTTTTCACAGTCAGCTGCGTATTCATTTCTGGAGAATAAATTATAGCAACTCTTGGATAAATTCCATTGGGAAGAGGAAGGGGGTGTAGTTTCCAAAATAGGGTCACATGTCAGGGGATTCCACTTTACTGGAATTTGAAGAGCTCTGTAGAAGTGTCATGACATCCAAAAGCTAAATTCGCTAAATCTGTGCGCCAAAAACTAAATATCGCTCATTCTTGTCTGTGCCCGGCTGATCCCAAACAGCAGTTTATACCCACATATGACATTAAGTACATTATCCTGGGTACACCAGTGTCATACATATGGTATAAACTGCCGTTTGTTTACACAGCAGGGCGCAGATTTGAAGGATCGCGATGTGGCTTTTGGAGTACAGACTCAGATGTTTGGTATCTGGATGCCATGTCAGGTTTGCAGAGCCTCTAAGGTACTAGAAAAGTGGAATCCCCTAAGGAGTGACCCCATTTTGAAAACTACACCCCTCTAAGAATTTATCAAGGGGTGTTATAAGCATTAATATCCCAGGCGGGAATGCACAGCAGATGGTGAAGAGTGAATATGTAGCTGTGTGGATTACATTGGGAGCACCAAATTACCTACTATGTCCCCAATAGTACCTTTAAGTGTGGTGGGGGTGTCACTCTGGAGGTCACTTTTAGTTTATTTTCCCTCGTAAATTCTAAATCTGGGGTGACCCCTCATATACCCTTACACAGCTTAAACATTCCCTTCCTGTCACAGCCAATTGTGTTCTAATGATTTGGCGATTTTGGTTTTTTTTGTCCTCACGTTGTGCAAGCTATATTTCATTATTTTTCTAGTTATGTGGCCATATGAGAGATGATTTTATGTGGTATGAGATGTATTTTTTAATGACACCATTTGTTTGGGTACCTATAAAATATTGAGTAAATTATATTAACTCTTTGTGTGTGGATTTAAAAAACCCATCATTTCCGACATCTGCTGACTTCCTCTTTTCCCGGCAGGATCAACCAGGTAAAGGGGGGCTCCAGACAGCTTGGGGTCACTGGCCAGACCCCAGGATGCAGATTACAGATACCGGCACCCCCGATCTCGCTGTGGGGGGGGGGAAACTTGATGGAACCCCTGTCAGTAACAGCTAACACTCGCTACTGATCCTCGTCAAGGGGTCTCTGAAGTGCTGGCCATTTTTTTACTATTAGTCAGACTTCAGAGACCACTACCGCCAGCTGTAAATTTACGACCAGTGGTCATCAACGTTAATAAAAGTTACATTTTATTTTTAAAAAATGAAACTGTAATAAAGACCACGAGGGCATAAAAGAACTCCACCACCCTTCTAGGAGAGCTCTACCAAATACTGAGGTAAGCTGGAAATGCCCCTCAGAAGAGAGGAGAGCTCATCAGTGTCTGAGAGGATTGATAGACCTGTGATAGACCCAAGCCAGTGTCTGAATCCATAGATATACATCAGACCTCAGATGAACACTGCCTGAGGGTGTGCGCATCCTGTATCCCAACCTCTGGGAGCTACTGGTAAGGAATCAGTTTTTACATCAGACCCCGCAGAAGTACAACCTGACTAACACAGCTATCCTGGATATATACAGCAAGGTAGATAAAGAAGCAGAGGAGACTGAAACCTACATTATATTATTACAGCTAAACTCTGAAAGATCAATCATCAAAATTTAAGAAAGGCTATTCCTCTCCTACCTTTACAAGTCTTTTCCAGTCCGCCATTCCTGAGTTTTCTTGCTCATGTAAATGAGTTGCTCTCGCAGCACTGACCTCTGTCTTCTTTTGGCATGTCTCCCCGTGATGTCTTCTTATGTCGGTTCTTCTGGATTTAAAATTCACACATGTGGAGTCGACTGCATGTGTCTGCGGCCATTTTCTTGTGGCCGCTTACACAGTGTAAGCGGCCACAAGCAAATAGCTGACAACTGGCCATGCGTAAATATTAGATCTAGAAGAAGCCGACGGAAGAAGACATCGTGGGGAGGTGTGCCAGAAGAAGACAGAGGCGTCAGGGGAAAGTTTTCTCACAGCACTGGGGATGCCCCAGTGCTGTGAGAGCAACTCATTTACATACCAAAGAAAAATTAGGATATCTACGGAATACTGGGACAGAGAAGAATTCTAAAGGTAGGAGAATAGCCTTTCTTAAGGCTATTCCTACGTGTTAGGGAGAAAAATGCTATTCAAATGATTGAATCCCTTTAAATTGTCTTCTGCTAATGTATTGGTGCCAGATATAGCAAGATCTTTTCACAAGTTTTGGGCAGTTTATGCCTCAATGGATCAGAGCATAGACTAAGGCATATAGCTTTAATGTTAAAAATGATAGGTGTATGTTGGAATGGTCTCCTTTGAAGTTCATATTCCTTGTAAAGAATATGTGTAACAGCTTTTTTTATTCTTTCTAGAAGTTTATCAGGTCAGATACGCCCATGAGCAAAGAGGTCTTTTTATGTTATTCTTAAATTTGGCAAATATTCACATTGGATCTTACTATATACTAGTTTTTATTTAACAGAAATTGACTATTTACCCTTCAAAATCTACCTTGTAACCCGAGGGTAAACTCTGGTCTTTCATAAACTGACACATCCAAGGCTGTTGAGCAGAAACAGAACCAGGCTGACAACGATATATGTCCTCATAGGGTGCAGCTTGTTGATTTGTAGGACATTAAAGTCACCAGTCATAGAATATATTTTCAGCATTTTTAGAATTGGTATAAATCTATATGGACAACAATATAAATGTCAAAGTAAAAGAGCAGTTGAAAATTATTTTTATTATGGTATACAAAATTTACACTAAAGGAGATTTCTCTTGTATTTAATGTTTGTTTCTTTAACGGGGTTGTCCAAAATTTTTGTTTGTTCCTTTATTAAAATTGGGTTAAAGGGAATTCATGGAATTTTCAATTGATGACAATTGGAGATCTGTGGAGATCTGAAACCTGGGATCCCCACAGAGCAGTGGTTTAAAGTGGGAGAAGCGTTCCAATGTGACATCACCTTCATTAGTCGTTCCTACCTCCCAGCAACATACTGTCCCATATCAATTACACTACAGGACAGTATGTCACTGGGATGCTGAGACTCCTAGAAACATAGATCACTATACTGCTAGGACTCCCACTCCCAGCATGAAGTTCAAGCTGGTTAATCTTGTAAACACACGAATCGAGTTTCATGGGTGAAACTTCATTGTGTGCTGCTGGTCTAATATGGATATAACTTGTTCTGCCAAGATATCTTAGGGCTTGTTCACACAGGGCAAGAGGGGGCGGATTTTGGCGCTGAATCCACATCATAATCCGCTCCCTCACAATGGAGATCTATGTAGACCGCTAGCTTACTTTTCTACACATGTTGCCACTCATGGAAAAAGAAGCGAGCTGCCCTTTCTTCAGGCGGATTCCGCGGTTGATTCAGTCCCGACATCCACCTCGCGGCAGCACCCTCTGGACTAGGCCCATTCATTTGAGCTTACTCTGGAAGGGGAAGCCAAGGCTGTTGGAAGCCGCGACAGTCGTGGCAGGCTCATTTTGGCCCTATTGTGACGTGGCTTCCCGCGTCAATCTCAGGACCAAAATCCGCCAATCCACTCCATGTGTGAATGGGGACTTATCACAGAACACAACAAAAATCACTGCAAAGCCATTGAAGGAGGTGAATTAATACTACAAAATATAATGAACTTTAATTAAAAATGTGGCTGCTTTCTGCCTAAAACTTCGTGTCTCCCTTCTATCTAATTTGTTGTTCACTCTTTGTTTCTAGCCAAGATCTGTCCATAGATATATTAGCTAAGCAATATGTGTACACAGTGACTGGAGGGGTTAGGTTCTGTTCTGTCTTCACACAATGAATGGAGAGGCAATAGGTTATTTCTTCTCACAGCCTACACACATGTCTGCAAACTTGCTTGCTTAATGCAAAGTACTGAACATTCTGCAAATCTCATAGCTTACAACGTAAGAAAAAATGCCGGAAAGAAGGATCTGATCTAAACAGCAGAGTAGACCAGAATGGACCCATTAGAACCAGTGCCAATCACACTGTGAAGATGCAATAAACAAGTTACTTTTATTGCTTCTTCAAAAACCAAATTACACCCCGCGTTACAGATCCCACAGACTCTGGGGATTCACCGCTTATGGGTGAATAATTGTTTCACATGCATGTATGGTGGTTATCATTCCCGTAGTGTGGGATTGGATACCGGGGTTTTTTACTAAGACATGTGCAATGTGGTATGTAGAACGCCGAATGTTGGCTGGACACTTTCTTTTTGTTTTGATAGTTTTTTTTTTTTTTTTTTTAATGTAGATTGTGAGCTCCATATAGGGATCACAATGTACTTTTTTTTTCCTATCAGTATGTCTTTGTAGAATGGGAGGAAATCCACGCAAACACGGGGAGAGCATACAAACTCCTTGCAGATGTTGTTCCTGGCGGGATTCGAACCCAGGACTCCAGCACTGCAAGGCTGCAGTGCTAACCACTGAGCCACCCGTTTCAACAGTTTTTATTATAGATTTTCTAAATTTTTCCAAAACTAGTACAAACTAAGCAATAAGTCATACATATTACAATAACTTTCTTGGGGGGGGGATGCACAAGACACGAGACACAAGACAAAACGGTGAGGGAAGGGAAGAAAGAAATAGCAGGTCGAACTATAATTTCAACCACGGAAGCAAGTTATATAAGCAGTAAGATCATTACAAAAACTTCAAGCAATATCAAGACCACAAGTACCCCTCAATGTTGGGAGCAGTGTAGACTCTCCAACCAGGTGTCCCAAACATGTTTATATTTAGGGAAGGACAGGTTGCCCAGGGCAATGACTCGCTCATAAGAGTGAGTTGTGTCAATAAGAAGCAATAATTCTTGAAAGGGGGGAGCAAGAGGTTGTTTCCAATTCCTAGCCATGACTAATTTGGCCATCACCAGGCTCTTACAAGCCAGTTTGTGGTGTGACAGGGAAATCGAGTCCAAATCCAGATTAAACATTGCCAACTGGGGGGTTAGGAGAGAGGAACACCCCACCAGGCGATCTATGAGATCAAAAACTCTCAATAAGAGCCAAGCCGAGGGCAAATATTCCACTTCGCCGCACAGCACCCAGCACGATGAAGAGGATTTGGGAAACATCTGGTGTATGCGGGCTGGGGGAAGTACCATTTAAGAATGACTTTATACACTGTTTGGACACTTTCTTTTGAAGTTTTATCAGACTGTATTCTTATTAATACAAGCATATTTACTTGATATAAGTTTCATATATTATATGTGTTGTATTGGAATGATTTGAATTTTAACAGTTTTAAATGGAGTTTGTGTACATCTGATGAGGGTAACACCCAATGGGAAGCCCTTGTATCTCTTCTGTTATTTATTTCTGTTCAGCATGCCAGTTGGTATGCATCCATTTTGTACACTTGAAAAAGGAGTTTGGCTCCATAACGCATGGTGTAATTTGGCTTTTGAAGAAACAATAAAGGTAACTCCATCACAACCCCAAAAGGTGAGCAACCACTTGTTAATTACAACTATCTGTTTTTGGTAAATGGTAATATACAGGGCATTGCTTGGTGCTTTCCTTGTTTTTGTATTGTAAGTAAAAAGTATCCTGTATAGTTGCACCTTCGTCTGGCTGCTTGTGTGATTACAAATGAAATATTATTCACAGACAGCATCCAGCTTTTCTGACTGTGCACATTGTTTTTTTTTCCTTTGTTTTAGATGGACGCTTGGGTTTTTCTCAGCTAATTGTATGCTATTGTACAGTTACTCCTGGCAGAATTACTTGTAAAGAAACCAGTAGTATCAGTAATGGAGAGGGGAGGGGGCAGACTGCTCCTTATTAGCAGCAGTAAGACTGATAGAACATCATGTATGAAGCCTTATACAGACATAGAACAGACAGTCCAGCAAGTCTCTGCACATATTTCAACTTTTCATGAAAACTAAGGTACCCTTTAAGTGTCAGATAAACTTTGCCATATCCCTACTCACCTTTCTGATACCTTATCAGTTCCATTCCATGTGTGTTTCTTAGTTCCCATGTCAATCTCTACTTCCTTCTTTATAATGTCCTTAAAGGGGTATTCCCATGTACATAATTATTTTTAAATTTGTAGTGTAAGCCGATGGCTGGTCAGGTAATGGAGAGGGTGTACATCTCACCCAGACTACTCAGGCGGGTGAGATGAGAAAACTCCAGGAATATTTGTTCTCAGCAGACAACTTTTGTCTGCTGAGCATTTTGGTAAATGCTCAGTACTGGGCTGGATTTTTAGGAATGACAGGTAGGATTGGTAGTGGGACCTGTCATTCCACCCCCCCCTCCAGTCCACACTTTGGGGGATGTTCTGGAAGCGACTCAGCGGTTGAGAGTCTCCTCGTCAAGGAGGCTTAAGAAGCCAGCTACAGCAGGAACACTTTGGCAGAGCTTGGCTGGAGAGCAAACAGAGAGGTCATATTTTTGGGAGCTGTGTGCTGAATGACTCAACTGGCTTTTGAATTTCTGTTATTCTAGGTGAGGTAACCTATTCTATGTTTAGTTAGAGCCTAGCCAGGCAGGTATTTATTTTTGTATTGTTTCCTTTTGTTGCTGCACTATCTTTTTGAGTGAAAATAAACTCTACCTTTGTTTTGGACTAAAAGAAACTGGACTTGTGTGTCTATGCCACCCCACCTAGCAACCCCAGACTCTGACAGTAGATAATTAAAAGTTAAACATTTTTGCAAATATAAGTAATTAAACATTTTGCAGAGTTTTAAAGATTTTCTCTAAATATCTTGTGGTCACAGTATGTTGTCTAGATCGGTTTTCATTGGATATGACCATGAATGCAGGAATGCAGGAAGATATCCCGGCCATGATTTCTTTATAGTGGCCGGGATATCTTCTGATACATGTAGTGTCCCAGCATAATAACCCAGCTACAATAAGACAAGCATAGTTGGGTTCCTGATAAGACCAGACCATAGAAAGTTTCTGCATTTGTGGTCTTAACCATTGGCAACCGATCAAGATAACAGTCTGTCACCACTAAGAAAGTTGGAGAAAATCTTTAAAACTTTGCAGAATTTTTAATTACTTTTAATTAATTTTAAAAAATGTTTAACTTTTAATTATCTACAAATATAGATGTGATTATGTACATGGGAATACCCCTTTAAACATTGACATGCGACCTCTGCAATCAACCACTAGTCATCCCTTTAAACCTTTTTGCTAAGCAAATCTATGTATTGTTGAAGGAAAATGTATTTTCTTAGTAGGTTCACCCTGACACAGCTTTCTTTACCATACTGCTTCCATAACTCCTATCCACTTGTAGAGGCAGAAACTGCATAGCACAGCTGTGATCCATATTCCTGCCAACCGCTGGCCACAACATATAAATGGGTATTCTTACTGTATCTCATCTATAAAGCATTGAGATTGGAATAATGCTTTATGAACAGGAGCCTTTTATGAAAAAATCCAATATGAAACAAAACCACACATACTGTAACCAGTAGGCAGAAATTGATGTTATTAACATTATAAATCATATATTGTAATTTTATCACATGCTTTTTCTTTCTGTGGCTAGTATTATTTCACTATGTCTACAGTCAGTAGTATGCATCATTTTTATCAAGAATTAAATATTTAATGGGTATTCATTTCTAGTAAGGCATATGTACATTATCAAGAATTTTGTCCCAGTGATAAGCATAGAGGATAATTCCTGGCTCTTAAACAATACTGTGGAGAAATAATGATGTCAGTACAATAGATCACTGACTCATCAGAACGGTCTATTCATCAGCAGTGTCATACTTTACGGAACTCTTACAAAAGATAATGAAATGCAAATTACAAGATGCATTATAAAGAAAAGTGTGTGATGGATAGATGGATGGATGGATAGATAGATAGATAGATAGATAGATAGATAGATAGATAGATAGATAGATAGATAGAGATAAATATATAGATTAATGAATAGATTAGATAGATAGACAGACAGACATGGAGGAGGAAGTTCATTTCCATGACTTTGCACTGTATTTTTTTTTTTTTTAATCCTATTAATATTATAAATGAGAAAGTTTGTGGGTTTGTGAGTTTGGATGTTCGGATGTTTGTTCCTCAATCACGCAAAACCCGCTCAACCGATTTGGCTGAAAGTTTCCACAAACATAGTTAATACACCCGATTGCGCAATAGGCTACTTTTCGTCACAATAGCGCACATACGTTTGTGCCAGGAACCCCACAAAACCCAAACTCACACCACCATCTCTGCAATCTCACACACTTTGGACCATAGCAAGCCACAAAATTCATATTGCCCTCTGCAGCCTAGCCCCTAACCCCACACAATCACATATACATATACTTTACCACTTTGCCCCACACCTTAACGATACTCCAGGAGGCGCTCTATAACGCTCCGGAGCAGCCATGTTTGCCGACCCCCACCGCTCTGACAATCCGCGACACCGCCCACCCATGTCAATACCCCTAGGCGGTCTAATAAATGCAAAAAAAAAAGTTTAAAAATATATATATATATATATATATATATATATATATATATATATATATATATACAAATAAAAAGGATTAAAAATTCAAATCACCCCCCTTTCCCTAGAACACATATAAAAGTAGTTAAAAACTGTGAAACACATACATGTTAGGTATCCCCGCTTCCGAAATCACCCGCTCTACAAAGCTATACAAATATTTTTGCTGTTCGGTAAACGCCGTAGCGGGAAAAATGGTCAAAAGTGCCAAACCGCCGTTTTTTCACTGTTTTGATTCTGATAAAAATTTGAATAAAAAGTGATCAAAGCAATAACATTTCCCAAAAATGGTAGAACTAAAAAGTACACCCGGTCCCGCAAAAAAAGACACCCTATGCATCCCCGTACACTTACGTATAAAAAAGTTACGGCTGTCAGAATATGGCGACTTTTCAAAAAAAAATGTTTTAACACAGTTTGGGATTTTTTTAAGGGGTCAAAATGTAAATAAAACCATATAACTTTGGTATCCCCACAATCGTAACGAAACACAGAATACAGGGGACATGTCATTTTGGTTGCACAGTGAACGCCGTAAAACCAAAGCCCGTAAGAAAGTCGCAGAAATGCATTTTTTCTTCAAATCCACCCCATTCTGAATTTTTTCCCTTCTTCCCAGTACATAATATAGAATAAATAATGGTGGCATCATGAAGAAAAATTTGTCCCCAAAAAATTAGGACCTCATATGACTCTGGGAGCGGAGAAATAAAAAAGTTATGGGGTTTAGAAGGAGGGGAGTGAAAAACGAAAAACCAAAATCAAAAAATGCCATCGGCGGAAAGGGTTAACTTCAAATACCTCTGTCCCAAAGACACTATGTACAGTTTCTCACAACACCGTATAGCGGCTCAAATACAAATTAACTTCAACACAAAAGTCTCACGTATTCTTTGAATTACAGTAAAAACAAGATACAAAGTTACATTTCATATCCCATACCTTATACACACTACGAAAACCTTACCCGCGCCTGTATATACCCACTGCTACAATCACCGCAGACGAAGTCGCGGGTACCAGCTAGTTTATTTATAAATGTATTACTTGAAAACTGTGGTATGAAAAAGTCAAAATGGAAGGAGGTAAGGGCTCAGTGTATAGAGGGGACTCGATCTGCTTCGTTCCCACATAAAGACCTGTTAGATCGTGCCTTCTCCATCCACTGAGTCCTTGGCCTCAGAGGGCCCAATCTATTAGAATATTTAAACTTTGTAGGGAAGAAATAATTTAAAAAAAAAGATATTGGTATATGAAAGGTTTTTTTTTTTTAAAGTGATATCAGAGATGAGATGATATAGAAATGAGCAAACAGTGAAATATTCGATATTCGTTTCGAGTAGAGCTTCAATATTCGACTACTCGATCGAATATCCAATCCAATTATAGTCTATGGGAAAAAATGCACATTTCAGGGGAAACCACTAATCGACTAAAGGAGAGTCATCAAGTCCACGAGTAACAGGAGGAGAGTGTTTAGGAGGAGCGCTGTGCAGTTAAAGCGCACGGACCCCATTATAGTCTATGGGGTCCGTGTCCTTTAACTGCACAGCGTTTGCAGTTGCGTTGATAAAAAGTAAGCTCCCTTGTAACCGCAAGCTGCCAGCTCTCCCGACTAGCCTGCGGCAAATCAACGCTGGTTCTGCAGCAGGCTCGTCCTTGCTAGTCAGGAGAGCTGGCAGCTTGTTGTTATGAGGGAGCTGACTTTTTCTCGTAGGAATGAATTGACCAGCGTTGATTGGCCAGTGTACAGCATTTGGCTAATCAACGCTGGTTCTGCTGGAGGCTCGTCTGTGAGGAGGCAGAGTCTAAGATCGGACCACAGCAGTCTTCATTGATAGTGATCTTCACATGATAGTGATATCAGCTGTATATGATGATATGATTTCCATGTCACATCATGTGATTGTAGTACAACCAGCTTTACCAAACACTGGAATGGGTAGCAAACATACTATACTTACTTACCTTTTAAGTTCAACTAAGCCACGTTGTCATCTTTCAACATATGAGAAAATCTTACATAAAGACAAATCAAAGGATATGTTATGAAAATTAATTTTAGTAATTATAGAGCCAACAAAGTGTAATCCTATAATTAAGGGCAGTATTGTAGTAGACACATGCAGTTACGGCTAGGACAGTAAGGTGGCCATTAAATGATATTTCCTCTACCTCTGAACTGTAATATTGAGCTTAAATAAGATTGCTGATGAGAGCTTGCTCATGTCTATTCCTGAGAGAGGAGCCACAGAGGTATCTGAAAATCATTTCAGCACTTAACTAGGAAGTAATTACCTAATCCCTAAGTCATCTATTAATTCACTTCATCTAATTTCCTGATTAGGAGGAATCGCTCCATTAGCATCAACAAATCAAGCCTTAATAAAAAGAAGTCACGCTTCATTCACTGAATTCATAGATTTATGTAAACAATTTGTAAGGGAAGAGGTTGACTAACTTAGTTATGGAATAAGATCACACTTTAATGCACTTTATCCTATCTATAGAATATTAAAAAGCTGAGACCTCGCAGAGGGTGAATATAGAGGAGGTATAACAAAGCTGGCTGGATACTGGATAGTGGAACTCGACTTCATTTATAATAGTTACCTTTTCAGGGTACTAAGATTTCTTCTGATACTGAGATACTAATAGGGCTAACAATGGTGTTACAGAAAGAAAGTTGTAATCTTATTGTACCTTACGCATCTTTTCCGACCTCTGCGCTATCTTCCGGCTTTATAGCATAGTGCAGGAGGCATTCCAGTCTATGATTTCATGCTTTTAGGTTTCTTGTTGTACTCTGTCTAAACACAGCCCTATCCCCTTACCTCTGCTATTTGTCCTCCACCTTACCCATCTCTTCCACTCTTTGCTTCCCTCTGCTCCTCAAACAGTTAAACCTCAGTTTTACTTATGTGATTGACATCCTTCCTTTCCAGGGTTCAGGGTTCAGTCTGATCAAGCCTGGAGCAGATTCCTGACATCCAATATATAGATTTCTAAACCACAGCTGACTTCTTGCTATTAGTCTCTCTTGAGCGTGCTAGCGTTTTCTCCTGTATTTCTGATCTTGTTTTTCCTGACTTCTGCTTTTTGCAGACCTAGTCTTTTAGTTCTTATTTTGGTCTTTGCTGCCTGACTGCTTCTGACCCTTAGCTTTTTCCCTACCGGTTCTTCTTTGTTTTGTCTGCATTTGTGTTTTAGTCATAGGAAGGGACCGTCTCTTAGTTGTCTTCTACCGCTTAGCGAAGCTGAGGCAAGCAGGTAGGGACTTCTGGGTGGGTCTAGTATTAGAGTTCAAAGTCCCTGTCTTTCCTTTTTTTCCTCTGGGATTCTTGCAGCGGCCGTAAAAGATTCATAACAATTATCATAAATCAACATAGCAGATGATAGGAAGTGCAAAAAATGGCCACACACCAATACATGATAGAAATTGTATATTGATGATACTGAATGATGGCTGAGATGGATGATGGTGATAGTAGTCAACTGACACCTGACCCTAGCTAGCTTTTCCTAAATATTTTCCTATATATATCCCTGAATTCTGACCCTAACAGACACCACCCTCCTGGTCTCTAAAGATATTAATAGTATGAATTGTAATCTGAAATGGAGAGTACCAACTACGGCTAAGTTCACAAACTGTCAGTTATCGGCAGAGAGAAAATCGAGAGAGTGCTGTTTTAGCCATCCAGCTATTTGTATAGAAAAAAATAAAAAAAACACCCCATACAACTTTATAGGAAAGGTACGACCACTTCTCTGTTGGTCATTATGGATATCATTCTTACAATCAACATCCACATAAGGAAGGCATATACTAGTTGTATGGTATTTTTTGAAACTAGCTATATAAGCTATATGGTACTACAGTCTGCCTCTCACTTTACATGCATTTTTTGTTTCAGATATTTTCTCCTAGATGTATTGCACTGTGGTGGGCCTATACAGTAGCACATAGAGTGTCTATGGGTTCATAATATGCACTCAGGAATTTTATGTGTTCTAGCACAAGGTCATGCACATGACATAGCTGTGCATATGAGTGCTTAAAAAGCAGGACTCTAAAAGTTAATGTGGTGATCTCCAGTGGCATACTCACTCGCTCCATTACCTGGGGATTCAGTTGTCCCCTTCTTACTCTACTCTTTACCTAGCTAACTACACTTGCTTGTTTAGTGACTTGCAAGCTCTCCTGGATAAGTGGCATCCCCTTTGTATCTCCCTCATAGATTATTGTGATCTGCCTCTAATCTAACTGCTGTCTCCTGCAAACCCTGATGCTCATCTTGTGCATCGACCCATCGAACCAGACCCGGACTTTACACTTCCAGTGGCTGTCCCATGCTTGGAATTGCATGCCCTTCAGAAATCAATCTTTCAGTTTATCTGGAATGACAAGCGCCACCGTATTACCTGCTCAGTGATGCTCTCAGGTAGAGGTGAGGGGAGGTTGGTGATCCCACACATTTTGCCTTACTAGTGGGCCTCCCACTCATGCTGCATCCCATTCTGGGCCCCTTCGCAGGCCTATACATAGTGGGTTGAGAGTGAGATCCAATCCAATGTGTTTTTGTGGTCCTGCTCTCCTCTCCCTCCTTCAGCTCCTCTTCTAGGACCCATTCACTTTACATGAGCTATCTGGCTCACTTGTTCTAAACTCTTCCCTTTAGCGTCTGTGTGCTCCTCTCTTTCTGTATAATCCCCTTCTCCTTGGGGGACTCTCGGTGGCTATGGTATGGCCATGGAGTAAACTGGGCCTCTTCTATATTGCTGATTTGGTAGCTATATTGCTGACCCTGGAGCTCAGGCCCTTTGACTACTTTACCTCTGTGTAACACTTACCTGCCTCTGAGTGGTTCCACTCTGAGATTCCACACAAGATTGCCCATTTTGTGTCCTCTAAATTTGGCTCCCTGAAGGTATCATTACCTACTGCCCTTGAGAAGGTGTGTTGGGTGGGTACCTACACGCTTGGCTTCATATCAGACATTTACAGGCTTCTCTCCTCTCCTGAGGGATGGCCCTTTGTCTTCCATATATATGGCTAAATGGTCTGGGGCTCTGAATAGGCAGATCTTACCCAGACATTGGCAAATTATTTGGTCTCGTGCAGCTAAATCCTCTACTTGCATTTCATTCCGTGAAACCCAATACAAATTGCTCATGCATTGGTACAATATCCTTGCCCTGCTTAACCCCAGTATCCCCTCCCAATGTTGGCGTTGTCAGACAGAAGTGGGTACATTGTGTCATGATTTTTGGGATTGCTCAGGTATCCGTCCCTTTTGGCTGGATTTTAAGTCCCTCTCTGATGCCCTCTTTATCTAAGGTGTCCCGCTAGACCCCCTCACCTATTTGCTCAATTTCCCTACTAAAGAAAGCAGACCTCTAAAGTGTTTTTGTATTTATGTACGGCCAATAAAACGCTTATTGCTCTTCACTGGAAGAGGATTTCCCCCACCTCTTGCCCAGATCTCATTGCTAAGGTGAAGAATGTCCACAGTATGGAATACCTAACTGCTTCTCTCAATCACACCATGGACGTCTTTCACGCTGTGTGCTCATCCTGAGACTCGTATTGCACTCTACACAGTCTTTGATTCCTTCCTTTTCCCTTACCCTTTCCTTCCCTCCCCCCCATTCTCCTACCTTTCAGTTTGTATTAATTGTCCATTGATTTGTATTTATTCGGTTTGTAAAATTTATAAAAAGTTCAATAACAACTACAGTTTTAAAAAAGTTAATGTGGTGATCAAGGTACTCCAAATAGTTCATGCAATTATGTCCTTACTCATCTATACATTTGTTGGATGGACATATCCACAGGTTAAATATTATTCATTGGAATATCCCATCAATGTCTGGTAAAGTCCAACACCCGGGGCCCCTGCTTATTAGCTGAGGGTTGGTTTGTGTGAGCTCAACTTCCTCTTCTTAGGACAGCGAAACAAATACAATGGTCAACAACAAACTAGAAAAAGAAGACATGAAATCCACATTTCACCTGCACTTGTTATAAATTAACATGCTGAAGCATTTGTTAGCACTGTATGATATTGTATTAAATTGGTTTCATGTGTACTCAAATAGGTTTTCCAGTGCTAAATTAATTTTTCTATACTGGTAACCCATCAACAGGAAAGTCATCAGTATGTGGTCTGTGGGGGTCTGACAAAATAGGAGCAGCCTGCACATGCCCACTGACTATTACAGCAGCTTCAGCCAGAACAGCTGATCTGTGCGGTGTCCGGGTATTAGACCTACATGGGTCACATACTGGTAACCTAGCTTGTGTGTAGGTCATCAGTATGAAAGATGCATTTGGGTTATAAAACCTCTTTAATGTCTGAATGTGACTATAACATAGGAAAATAAACCCCATACATTTTCATAGAGATAAAAATCTGTCCTCTGTGTTTCTGAGGCTGTTGTACAGTAAACAAAAATAGATAGAACACAAAGTAACTTATCTACATGGAAAATTCAGCAAACAAATTTATCAGTGTACAGTACTCATATTATGTCAATAGGTCAATGTTAAAAAATTGCAACATGTAAGCAATTGTTATGTGTCTCAAATCTATTATATGGGTAGAATAAAAAAATAAGATGAAATCACATCAAGGACGAACCAATAGGTTACACACAGATAGGGAAAGCTTTATTTATATCTAAACCTGAAGCCAACAACAAGGTTGCATTACTGAGCAATCTATGGTTGTTCCAACGCGCGCATATATATATATGTATATATATATGGCTGCCATATATAGCGGCTGCCCCTCACACTCAGGGAGAGAGCAGGTCCTCTCCCTGCCTGCGAATGCCGCTCACTCCACTCGGCCCCGCCCCCTTTCTGCTCGACCCGCCCCTTTCTTGCGACCCCCGACCCCCCCCCCCTCAGCTCCGCCCCCTCCTCGGGGGGGGGGGCTTTCTGACGTCCGCTTCAGGTGGCAGAAAGCCCAGGTTCACCACTGCACATACACCAGGAGTTCCAACATATATATATATATATATATATATATATATATATATATATATATATATACATATACTCTATAAGACTTGATGTATGCTGTTGAAATCTTCTCTTGACTGTGTTATACAGGGAGAGTGTAATAGAAGGGCACTATAAAGACAATTTACTGCAATACAGAAATATTGCAGTATATTTAGTAGGTTCAACAGTGTAGCTGTTTGTGTAACTCATATTTACTTCTAAGAAATTTATAGATCTCTATCAGGCTATCTATCTATCTATCTATCTATCTATCTATCTATCTATCTATCTATCCATCCTGAGGATGCTGATGAGTTGAGTACACTGGTTTCTGTATATATATATATATATATATATATATATATATATATATATATATATATATATATACAGTCCTATGAAAAAGTTTGGGCACCCCTATTAATCTTAATCATTTTTAGTTCTAAATATTTTGGTGTTTATAACAGCCATTTCAGTTTGATATATCTAATAACTGATGGACACAGTAATATTTCAGGATTGAAATGAGGTTTATTGTACTAACAGAAAATGTGCAATATGCATTAAACCAAAATTTGACCGGTGCAAAAGTATGGGCACCTCAACAGAAAAGCGACATTAATATTTAGTAGATCCTCCTTTTGCAAAGATAACAGCCTCTAGTCGCTTCCTGTAGCTTTTAATCAGTTCCTGGATCCTGGATAAAGGTATTTTGGACAAACAATTCAAGTTCAGTTAAGTTAGATGGTCGCCGAGCATGGACAGCCCGCTTCAAATCATCCCACAGATGTTCAATGATATTCAGGTCTGGGGACTGGGATGGCCATTCCAGAACATTGTAATTGTTCCTCTGCATGAATGCCTGAGGATTTGGAGCGGTGTTTTGGATCATTGTCTTGCTGAAATATCCATCCCCGGCGTAACTTCAACTTCGTCACTGATTCTTGAACATTATTCTCAAGAATCTGCTGATACTGAGTGGAATCCATGCGACCCTCAACTTTAACAAGATTCCCGATGCCGGCATTGGCCACACAGCCCCAAAGCATGATGGAACCTCCACCAAATTTTACAGTGGGTAGCATGTGTTTTTCTTGGAATGCTGTTTCTTTTTGGACGCCATGCATAACGCCTTTTTTTATAACCAAACAACTCAATTTTTGTTTCCAAAATGAAGCTGCCTTGTCCAAATGTGCTTTTTCATACCTCAGGCAACTCTATTTGTGGCGTACGTGCAGAAACGGCTTCTTTCTCATCACTCTCCCATACAGCTTCTATTTGTGCAAAGTGCGCTGTATAGTTGACCGATGCACAGTGACACCATCTGCAGCAAGATGATGCTGCAGCTCTTTGGAGGTGGTCTGTGGATTGTCCTTGACTGTTCTCACCATTCTTCTTCTCTGCCTTTCTGATATTTTTCTTGGCCTGCCACTTCTGGGCTTAACAAGAACTGTCCCTGTGGTCTTCCATTTCCTTACTATGTTCCTCACAGTGGAAACTGACAGGTTAAATCTCTGAGACAACTTTTTGTATCCTTCCCCTGAACAACTATGTTGAACAATCTTTGTTTTCAGATCATTTGAGAGTTGTTTTGAGTAGCCCATGATGCCACTCTTCAGAGGAGATTCAAATAGGAGATCAACTTGCAATTGGCCACCTTAAATACCTTTTCTTATGATTGGATACATCTGGCTATGAAGTTCAAAGCTCACTGAGGTTACAAAACCAATTTTGTGCTTCAGTAAGTCAGTAAAAAGTAGTTAGGGGAATTCAAATCAATAAAATGATAAGGGTGCCCATACTTTTGCACCGGTCAAATTTTGGTTTAATGCATATTGCACATTTTCTGTTAGTACAATAAACCTCATTTCAATCCTGAAATATTACTGTGTCCATCAGTTATTAGATATATCAAACTGAAATGGCTGTTGCAAACACCAAAATATTTAGAACAAAAAATGATTAAGATTAATAGGAGTGCCCAAACTTTTTCGTAGGACTGTATATATATATATGAAATATATGCAGATGAGTTTCCAAAGATGTAAATGTGCCGCTGTTTTCTTAATTATATTTTGGGAAACAGATTTGCATATTTTGCCATAATCCCCCACAGTGGAGTTAAAATGGCTTTTTGTAAGACTCCATATGCCAGAGAAGGTGATCTCTCCTTAGGGAGTGATATCTATCTATCTATCTATCTATCTATCTATCTATCTATCTATATATATATATATATATATATATATATATATATATATATTATATATGAACCTTGCACACTCAAGTCAGTGAGATGCTGAAATATTATTGTTGGATTTCGGTAAAATATATGAATATATGTGACGTTTTGGTCAGGGGCCTTCATCAGAAAACAGAGTTGCACATAATGAAAAGAGCAAAAGGGCCACACGGTGGCTCAGTGGTTAGCACTGCAGCCTTTCAGTGCTGGAGTCCTGGTGTTCAAATCCCACCAAGGACATAAAACCATCTGCAAGGAGTTTGTATGTTCTCCCTGTGTTTGCATGGATTTCCATCCCATATTCCAAAGACATACTGATAGGGAAAAATGTACATTGTGAGCTCTATGTGGGGCTCACCATCTACATAAAAAAAAAAAGAGCAAAATGAAGCGCAGCCATGCTGCTGAGAAATATATGGCTAATCAGATGCACGGGAGAAGTCAGCACCCACTGTGAGGAATGTGTATATGTAGTGTGTGTACATCAGAGTTCTGTGTGTATATATTTGTGCAGAGTTTTTTCTGTATGTGTGCAGCAGGACTGTGCGTGTGTGATCTTCCTTGGAAGTGGAAATGAAATATGTGACCCTGATGTTTTCCTTAAAGAGGACCTTTCACTGATTTGGGCACAGGCAGTCCTATATACTGCTGGAAAGCTGACAGTGCGTTGAATTCAGCGCACTGTCGGCTTTCCCAGTCTGTGCCCTGGGTAAAGAGGACTGAATAGGATGCTAAAGAGAGCCAGATGGAACAAGGATGCCCAGGAAAGGTGAGGCAAGATGAGTATGTGTTTGATATTTTTAACCACTTCTCCTGGGCCTCTATTTATTATACTCTGGGGTCTCCTCAGACCACAAAGTATAATAATATCACCAAAATGGAGGACCAATTTCGTGGGGTTCACCTAAAGCGGTTCTAGGGAGGGTCTTGGGAGTATTTTTTTTTACTTTGCGGGGCCACTATGGGGAGGATATTATACTGTGAAAGGGCAGTGTGGAACATATTATACTGTGGGGGGGGGGGGGGCACAGTGGAGCATATAATACTGTGTGTGCTGTGGGCCACTATGCAGCATACAATACTGTGTGGGGACCACTGCAGAGCATATAATACTATGTGTGGGGGCTACTGTGAATCATATTATACTGTGCGGGGTCACTGTGGAGCATATTATACTGTATAAAGGCCACTGTGGAGTATATTATACTGTGTGGAGATGTGTGTGGAGCATATTATACTGTGTGGGACCACTGTGGAGCATATAATACTGTGTGGGCCACTGTGTAGCATATAATACTATGTGGGGGCCACTGTGGAGCATATAATACTGTGAGGGGGCCACTGTGGAGCATATAATACTGTGTAGAACTCACTGTGGAGCATATTACACCGTGTGAGGCAACTGTGGAGCATAATATACTGTGTGACAGCCACTGTGGGCACATTATACTGTATGCGGACCCTTCACTATTCAGATCACACACCATCTGTTTCATAGCAGCTGCGGTCTATTATTACAGGCTATAATAACATTTCATGGTGATTAGAAGACTTATACTTTGTAATTTAAATAGCAAGGGTGTCATGTCACTCACAGAAGCACCACGATATCTTCAAACAGTTGATCAGCAGGGGCCCCCCATGTGTTGGACCTCCACTGATCTCTTACATCTGTTAGGGCCCTTCAAGTCAGGTGTTTCTCACAGCAAGCATCTCCTAGCATTGTTTACATACTGGGAGCTGCACTGCTCACTCATTGTATTCTTGATAACTGCAGTTGTAGGTTGTAGCTACATAGACTATAGGATGAGCAATAATATACCCTGACAAAGCAAAGACATGTCAGACAACCTTATAGAAAGAATCCTTCTATTCTTTATCTATAAAAAATAGTCTGGATGATATGTCTATTCAGTATAGCAAATGAAGAACATAGATGTGCAAGGTATTACACAGAGTTCTTGCAGTTATGAGATATCTGTCATTTCCAATGAATTGTAATCAAATTGAATGCCAGAATTAATACCATTAGAGAATAGAATCACCAGTGTAAATTGGATATTCCTTTGCCCTAGGTCATATTAAATTCTAATTCCCCACACAGGAGAGAGGTAAAGGATGTGCCTTGGGTCCAGAAAATGAATATTGCTGTTCTATAGAGGATACAACTGAAAGTCATATCTAGAAGTTCCAAACATTTTCAGTTCACAGTCTTCTCTAGTTGTCTATTTAAGGGAGCCTGTTTTCTCATTTGATATGAATATTTTACAAAATTTTATATATGACATGAAATAACTAGAGATGAGCGAGTAGTACTCGATCGAGTAGGTATTCGATCGAATACTATGGTATTCAAAATACTCGTACTCGATCGAGTACCACTAGCTATTCGAATGTAAAAGTTCGATGCAGAACCAGCATTGATTGGCCGAATGCTATACAGTCGGCCAATCAACGCTGGTTCTTCTCCTACCTTTAGAAGTCTTCTCCGTGCAGCTTCCCCGTGGCGTCTTCCTGCTCTGAATTCACTCTGCCAGGCATCGGGCCTGGGCAGAGCCGACTGCGCATGTCCGCTTGTAGTGCGGGCATGCACAGTTGGCTCTGCCCAGGCCCGATGCCTGGCAGAGTGAATTCACAGTCGGAAGATGCCGTGGGGACGCTGCAAGGAGAAGACTTCTCGGAGGATCCAGCCCGACCCTCACTCGTGGACTTGGTAAGTATAATTTGATCGAATGTTGCCTATCCCTGAAACGAGCATTTTCCCCCCATAGACTATAATAGGGTTCGATATTCGATTTGAGTAGTCGAATATTGAGGTGCTACTTGAAACGAATATCGAACCTCGAACATTTTACTGTTCACTCATCTCTAGTAAGGACCTTTTTGCCCCTTAGTGATCAGGTGCTGAACTGAAATAGTATTTAGCCAGCTCACAGTGAAATAGCTAAATCCCCTCCTCCAGAATACCAGGTCCAGGTCCTCACCACTGACGGTATTTAGCCAATTCTAAGTGAGCCATTTATTTTCCATCATTTATAGGCGCCATTTCTGCCCCCTATTGGTTGGTTAGCTATTTCCCCCTGACGAAGCCACTTGCGTGGTGAAACGCGCGTCGGGGCGCGTATCGATGCATGATATACATACAGGTAATGTCCTAGTAGTACACATACTCTTCCTTATGTCTGCAATGTTTTGTTTTCAATACTAAGTATTTATTCTTTGGCTTCTTAGTTAGTAATGCTAGTGATTTAGCTCATATATACCTATACATAGCCAATGATACTTACCCTTTTAAAATACTACGCTATGGAACATTGCATTGACTGTTTATAAAGTATATTATGTCATGGAAACCTAACAGTATGTACTATCATTGCATCTATTGCTGGTTGCACTAATTACTTCTAAATATATATTACTTATCTATGTATTTTTTCAATAAATTTATATTTTTTAAAAAAATTATGTTGTTTTTTATGTGGTAGTGGCCTGTTGGCCAATGTGGATAGTTCTGTTAAATACTACCCAGAATTGCTCTATATTTTTTGTCTGACATGGAACTTAAGCTTGTAGCATGCTTCTCTCCAGGTCAGCCTGACCCATCTTCCATATTAATCAGAATATCTGTAGACTGACTGGTGCATCCAGATAATAAACCAGATCATAATAAAGTCATACATTTCTATTAATACAGTTCAGATAAAATTAATAGTAGATAGTCATTGGGACTTTGCCTTGTCACGTAACAAGATGACTTCAGCTAACATTACCTCAGTTATCATGTGGTGTGATGGAAATTTACCTTTTTGGGAAATTGTCATTGGATACTAAAATTGCTTATTCATATATGTACGCCCCATGTACACCCACTTTAATGGGTATAAAAAGGTGTGATGTATGCAGTAAAGGTATGCTTCTACCTAGGTTCAAATTGTCTCTGTGTTGAATGCATCACTGACTCGAGTCTTTATCTTTAAATTTGACTATCATCCAATATACTTAAGTGGTCCCATTGAGACCACCTCTGACAGTCGAGAGAACTCTCCAGCTCCGCCTCCATCTTCTTCAGGAAAGTCCTCTTCACGCGTCTTCTTCCGGTGCAAACCGGGCGGTCAAACTTCTAGGCCTCGAGCACAGCCGACTGCACATGCCCGTGGCTACAGTAAGTAAGCGGCCATTTTCTTGTGGCCTGTGGGCATAGTCAGGCAGTTCTGCCCGAAGACTAGAAGTTTGACCGCCTGCGCCAGAAGAAGACGCGTGAAGAGGACGTTCCTGAAGAAGATGGAAGTGACTCTAGAGAGTTCTCTCGCAGCATTGGGGACACCCTTAGTGCTGTTTGAGTGCTGGGGACCAACCCCAGTGCTGCGAGAGAACTGATTTGCATACCGACGAAAACTGGTATTTCTACGGAACGGTGGTGCAGAGAAGACATCTAAAGGTAGGAGAAGAATAGCCTTTCTTAAGGCTATTCCTACGTGTCAACGAGAAAAAAATGTGTTTTAATGGTAGAATCCTTTTAAAACAGACACTTAGGGCTACTAGGAATCTATAACCTAACTTTCTATGACAAACACAGTAAAAGTTATTTTAAAATGAAAGTAACATTATTATACTCTTGGGTCTCTACAGACCCTAAAGTATAATATCTAGATGCTTATGGCTCTCTCCTGGTGATGTCTGGCATGTCCCCATGAGGCCTGTGATTAGGCCTCCAATGGTCACATGGGAATTAGAGATGAGCGAACACTAAAATGTTCGAGGTTCGAAATTCGATTCGAACAGCCGCTCAATGTTCGTGTGTTCGAACGGGTTTCGAACCCCATTATAGTCTATGGGGAACAGATACTCGTTAAGGGGGAAACCCAAATCCGTGTCTGGAGGGTCACCAAGTCCACTATGACACCCCAGGAAATGATGCCAACACCTCTGGAATGACACTGGGACAGCAGGGGAAGCATGTCTGGGGGCATCTAACACACCAAAGACCCTCTATTACCCCAACATCACAGCCTAACAACTACACACTTTACACACTCAATACCACCTCTCTGACAGTAGGAAAACACCTTGAAACATGTGTATTTGGCACTTGCAGTGAGGAGAGCTTGTCACCAGCAGTGAATTTGGCCCTTGTAGTAAGTTGAGGTTGGAACCAACATTTGTTTTGAAAATCAGGGTGGATTGAGCCTCTAACCAGCAGAGTTTGGGCAAATTCATGGTGGAGGGAGCCTCTAAACACCCCAGTTTGGGCAAATTCATGGTGGAGGGAGCCTCTAAAAACCCCAGTTTGGACCAATTCATGGTGGAGGGAGCCTCTAACCAGCCCAGTTTGGGCAAATTCATGGTGGAGGGAGCCTCTAACCAGCCCAGTTTGGACCAATTAATGGTGGAGGGAGCCTCTAACCAGCCCAGTTTGGACCAATTAATGGTGGAGGGAGCCTCTAACCAGCCCAGTTTGGACCAATTAATGGTGGAGGGAGCCTCTAACCAGCCCAGTTTGGACCAATTAATGGTGGAGGGAGCCTCTAACCACCCCAGTTTGGACCAATTCATGGTGGAGGGAGCCTCTAAACAGCCAAGTTTGGACCAATTCATGGTGGAGGGAGCCTCTAAAAACCCCAGTTTGGACCAATTCATGGTGGAGGGAGCCTCTAACCAGCCCAGTTTGGGCAAATTCATGGTGGAGGGAGCCTCTAAACAGCCCAGTTTGGGCAAATTCATGGTGGAGGGAGCCTCTAACCAGCCCAGTTTGGACCAATTAATGGTGGAGGGAGCCGCTAAACAGCCCAGTTTGGGCAAATTCATGGTGGAGGGAGCCTCTAAAAAACCCAGTTTGGACCAATTCATGGTGGAGGGAGCCTCTAACCAGCCCAGTTTGGACCAATTAATGGTGGAGGGAGCCTCTAAACAGCCAAGTTTGGACCAATTCATGGTGGAGGGAGCCTCTAAAAACCCCAGTTTGGACCAATTCATGGTGGAGGGAGCCTCTAACCAGCCCAGTTTGGACCAATTAATGGTGGAGGGAGCCTCTAACCAGCCCAGTTTGGACCAATTCATGGTGGAGGGAGCCTCTAAACAGCCAAGTTTGGACCAATTCATGGTGGAGGGAGCCTCTAAAAACCCCAGTTTGGACCAATTCATGGTGGAGGAAGCCTCTAACCAGCCCAGTTTGGGCAAATTCATGGTGGAGGGAGCCTCTAAACAGCCCAGTTTGGGCAAATTCATGGTGGAGGGAGCCTCTAACCAGCCCAGTTTGGACCAATTAATGGTGGAGGGAGCCGCTAAACAGCCCAGTTTGGGCAAATTCATGGTGGAGGGAGCCTCTAAACAGCCCAGTTTGGACCAATTCATGGTGGAGGGAGCCTCTAAAAAACCCAGTTTGGACCAATTCATGGTGGAGGGAGCCTCTAAACAGCCCAGTTTGGGCAAATTCATGGTGGAGGGAGCCTCTAACCAGCCCAGTTTGGACCAATTAATGGTGGAGGGAGCCTCTAAACAGCCAAGTTTTGGGAAATTCATGGTGGAGGGAGCCTCTAACCAGCCCAGTTTGGACCAATTCATGGTGGAGGGAGCCTCTAAACAGCCCAGTTTGGGCAAATTCATGGTGGAGGGAGCCTCTAAACAGCCCAGTTTGGGCAAATTCATGGTGGAGGGAGCCTCTAACCAGCCCAGTTTGGACCAATTAATGGTGGAGGGAGCCGCTAAACAGCCCAGTTTGGGCAAATTCATGGTGGAGGGAGCCTCTAAACAGCCCAGTTTGGACCAATTCATGGTGGAGGGAGCCTCTAAAAAACCCAGTTTGGACCAATTCATGGTGGAGGGAGCCTCTAACCAGCCCAGTTTGGACCAATTAATGGTGGAGGGAGCCTCTAAACAGCCAAGTTTGGACCAATTCATGGTGGAGGGAGCCTCTAAAAACCCCAGTTTGGACCAATTCATGGTGGAGGGAGCCTCTAACCAGCCCAGTTTGGACCAATTAATGGTGGAGGGAGCCTCTAACCAGCCCAGTTTGGACCAATTAATGGTGGAGGGAGCCTCTAACCACCCCAGTTTGGACCAATTCATGGTGGAGGGAGCCTCTAAACAGCCAAGTTTGGACCAATTCATGGTGGAGGGAGCCTCTAAAAACCCCAGTTTGGACCAATTCATGGTGGAGGGAGCCTCTAACCAGCCCAGTTTGGGCAAATTCATGGTGGAGGGAGCCTCTAAACAGCCCAGTTTGGGCAAATTCATGGTGGAGGGAGCCTCTAACCAGCCCAGTTTGGACCAATTAATGGTGGAGGGAGCCGCTAAACAGCCCAGTTTGGGCAAATTCATGGTGGAGGGAGCCTCTAAACAGCCCAGTTTGGACCAATTCATGGTGGAGGGAGCCTCTAAAAAACCCAGTTTGGACCAATTCATGGTGGAGGGAGCCTCTAAACAGCCCAGTTTGGGCAAATTCATGGTGGAGGGAGCCTCTAACCAGCCCAGTTTGGACCAATTAATGGTGGAGGGAGCCTCTAAACAGCCAAGTTTTGGGAAATTCATGGTGGAGGGAGCCTCTAACCAGCCCAGTTTGGACCAATTAATGGTGGAGGGAGCCTCTAAACAGCCCAGTTTGGACCAATTCATGGTGGAGGGAGCCTCTAAACAGCCCAGTTTGGGCAAATTCATGGTGGAGGGAGCCTCTAAAAAACCCAGTTTGGACCAATTCATGGTGGAGGGAGCCTCTAACCAGCCCAGTTTGGGCAAATTCATGGTGGAGGGAGCCTCTAAACAGCCCAGTTTGGGCAAATTCATGGTGGAGGGAGCCTCTAACCAGTCCAGTTTGGACCAATTAATGGTGGAGGGAGCCGCTAAACAGCCCAGTTTGGGCAAATTCATGGTGGAGGGAGCCTCTAAACAGCCCAGTTTGGACCAATTCATGGTGGAGGGAGCCTCTAAAAAACCCAGTTTGGACCAATTCATGGTGGAGGGAGCCTCTAAACAGCCCAGTTTGGGCAAATTCATGGTGGAGGGAGCCTCTAACCAGCAGAGTTGTGGGAAAGCAGGGTGGAGGGAGCCTCTAACCAGCAGAGTTGGTGGAAATCAGGGTGGAGGGAGCCTCTAACCAGCAGAGTTGGGGGAAATCATGTTGGAGGGAGCCTAGTATTAGCAGAATTGTGCAACGCTTATGGTGGATGAGTATGAGGATGCGGAGGAATTGGAGAGGTTGAGTACAGACATGGAGTTTCATGTTGGGGTGCTTTACACAGGTGGGCACAAAAATGAAGGCTCTATCCAGTGGTGGTTCATTTTTATCAAAGTGAGCCGGTCGGCACTCTCAGCTGACAGACGGGTGCGCTTGTCAGTGATGATGCCACCGGCTGCACTGAACACCCTCTCAGATAGGACGCTGGCGGCAGGACAGGACAGCACCTCCAAGGCATATAGGGCAAGTTCAAGCCACAGGTCCAACTTCGACACCCAATACGTGTAGGGCGCAGAGGGGTCGGAGAGGACAGGGCTGTGGTCGGAAAGGTATTCCCGCAACATGCGCCTATACTTCTCACGCCTGGTGACACTAGGACCCTCCGTGGCGGCACTTTGGCGAGGGGGTGCCATCAAGGTGTCCCAGACCTTAGACAGTGTGCCCCTCGTTTGTGTGGACCGGTGAGAACTTGGTTGCCTACTGGAGGAACTGCCCTCCCTGCCGCCAACGTCACATGCTGGAAACATCTCCATCATATTCTGCACCAATTGCCTGTGGCAAGCATTGATACGATTGGCCCTCCCCTCTACCGGAATAAAAGACGAGATGTTGTTTTTATACCGGGGGTCAAGGATAGCAAAGATCCAGTACTGGTTGTCCTCCATGATTTTGACAATACGCTTGTCGGTTGTAAAGCACCCCAACATGAACTCAGCCATGTCTGCCACAGTGTTAGTTGGCATGACTCCTCTGGCCCCACCGGAAAGTTCAATCTCCATTTCCTCCTCATCCTCCATGTCTACCCATCCGCGCTGCAACAATGGGACGATTCGAAGTTGCCCGGAAGCCTCCTGTATCACCATCACATCATCGGACAACTCTTCTTCCTCCTCCTCCTCCTCCTCCTCCTCCATTAAACGCAGTGAAGCGGACAGATGTGTGGACCTACTCTCCAGCTGTGACGGATCGGATGCTATCCCTAACTCCTCTGTGTGATCTGAGTTATCCCTGATGTCAATCAGGGATTCTCTCAGAACACACAAGAGCGGGATTGTAAGGCTCACCATCGCATCCTCAGAGCTCACCCTCCTTGTGGACTCCTCAAAGACCCGTAGGATGTCACAAAGGTCTCTCATCCATGGCCACTCATGGATGTGAAACTGAGGCAGCTGACTTTGTGGCACCCTAGGATTTTGTAGCTGGTATTCCATCAAAGGTCTCTGCTGCTCAACCACTCTATTCAACATCTGAAACGTTGAGTTCCAGCGTGTGGGGACGTCGCACAAAAGCCGGTGTTGTGGCACATGCAGGCGTTGCTGGAGAGATTTTAAGCTAGCAGCGGCTACTGTCGACTTGCGAAAGTGGGCGCACATGCGCCGCACTTTCACCAGTAGCTCTGGAACATTGGGGTAGCTCTTTAGGAAACGTTGCACCACTAGGTTGAAGACGTGGGCCAGGCATGGAACATGTTGGAGTCCGGCAAGCTCCAGAGCTGCTACCAGGTTCCGGCCGTTATCACAAACGACCATGCCTGGGCCCAGGTGCAGCGGCTCAAACCATATTGCCGTCTCATCGAGGAGGGCATCCCTCACCTCGGAGGCAGTGTGCTGTCTGTCCCCCAAGCTGATCAGCTTCAGCACAGCCTGCTGACGTCTACCAACGCCAGTGCTGCAACGTTTCCAACTCGTAGCTGGGGTCAATCTAACAGCGGAGGAGGCGGTGGCGGAGGAGGAGGCGGTAGAGGAGGAGGGGGGTGTTCTTCTCGTGTCCCTGCCAGGAATGTTAGGCGGGGAGACGAGGTACACCGGGCCAGTTTGGGAAGCAGTCCCAGCCTCAACTACATTCACCCAGTGTGCCGTCAGTGAAATGTAGCGTCCCTGTCTGCATGCACTTGTCCACGCGTCGGTGGTCAAGTGGACCTTTGTGCAAAGCGCGGAACTAAGGGCCCGCCTGATGTTGAGTGACACGTGCTGGTGCAAGGCGGGGACGGCACACCGGGAGAAGTAGTGACGGCTAGGGACGGCATAGCGAGGTGCCGCAGTTGCCATCAGGTCCAGGAAGGCGGGAGTTTCAACAAGCCGGAACGCCAACATCTCCTGGGCCAGCAGTTTAGCGATGTTGGTGTTCAAGGCTTGCGCGTGTGGGTGGTTAGCAGTGTATTTCTGCCGCCGCTCCAATGTCTGAGAGATGGTGGGTTGTTGTAAAGAAACGCCTGATGGTGCCTTTGATGGTGCAGGAGAAGGAGATAAGACAGGACCAGGGGAGGATGAGGTAGAAGTCAACAAAGTGGCGGAGGCAGATGAAGTGGTGTCCTGGCTCGTCCTCTGGAGTGCATCGCCAGCACAGTCAGCAGTGGCAGTGGCAGAGGCAGTGGCAGAGGCAGTGGCAGTGGCGTGAACGGCAGGCGGCCTTTGTCCTGCCGTTGCTGACTGCCACTGATTCCAGTGCTTGGATTCCAAATGACGGCGCATTGAAGTGGTGGACAGGTTGCTCTTCTCAGAGCCCCTAATCAATTTCGAGAGGCAAATTGTGCAGACAACACTATATCTGTCCTCGGCGCATTCCTTGAAAAAACTCCACACCTTCGAGAAACGTGCCCTCGAGGTGGGAGTTTTTCGGGGCTGGGTACGAACTGGAACATCTTGGGAGATTCCGGGTGTGGCCTGGCTTCGCCTAAGCTGCTGACCTCTGCCTCTGCCTCTAGCTACCCTTTTTGGTGCTGCACCTGCCTCAACATCCACACTACTTTCCCCGCTTGACATCCCCCCTGTCCAGGTCGGGTCAGTGTCCTCATCATCCACCACTTCCTCTTCCAACTCCTGTCTCATCTCCTCCTCCCGCACAATGCGCCGGTCAACTGGATGCCCTGACGGCAACTGCGTCACATCATCGTCGATGAGGGTGGGTTGCTGGTCATCCACCACCAAATCGAACGGAGATGGAGGAGACTCTAGTGTTTGAGCATCTGGACACAGATGCTCCTCTGTTAGGTTCGTGGAATCGTGACGTGGAGAGGCAGGTTGAGGGACAATGAAAGGAGCGGAGAACAGCTCTGGGGAGCAGGGACAGTTTGGGTTATTGTTCTGTAAAGCTTCGGAATTTTGGGAGGAAGGAAGACAAGACTGTTGGGTAATAGGAGGAGAGGAGGCAGAGTCTGACTGGCTGCTGGACAATGTGCTGTAAGCGTTCTCTGACAGCCATTGCAAGACCTGTTCCTGGTTCTCGGGCCTACTAAGGTTTGTACCCTGCAGTTTAGTTAATGTGGCAAGCAACCCTGGCACTGTGGAGTGGCGCAATGCTTGCTGCCCCACAGGAGTAGGCACGGGACGCCCTGTGGCTTCACTGCTACCTTGCTCCCCAGAACCATTCCCCCGACCTCGCCCACGGCCTCGTCCACGTCCCTTTCCGGGAGCCTTGCGTATTTTGAATTCCTAGTTAGAAATTGGCACTGTATACCAGTAGTAAAAATTGTGGGTGCACGTAACCCCAATATATTCTTTGAATTCCCAGTCAGACACTGGCACTATATGGCAGTAGCAAGAAATGAGGGTATTTGTATTCCCAATATATTCTTTGAATTCCCAGTCAGACAATGGCACTGTATACCAGTAGTAAAAATTGTGGGTGCACGTAACCCCAATATATTCTTTGAATTACCAGTCAGAAACTGGCACTATATGGCAGTAGCAAGAAATGAGGGTATTTATAACCCCAATATATTCTTTGAATTCCCAGTCAGACAATGGCACTGTATACCAGTAGTAAAAATTGTGGGTGCACGTAACCCCAATATATTCTTTGAATTCCCAGTCAGACACTGGCATTATATATGGCAGTAGCAAGAAATGAGGGTATTTGTATTCCCAATATATTCTTTGAATTCCCAGTCAGACAATGGCACTGTATACCAGTAGTAAAAATTGTGGGTGCACGTAACCCCAATATATTCTTTGAATTCCCAGTCAGACACTGGCACTATATGGCAGTAGCAAGAAATGAGGGTATTTGTATTCCCAATATATTCTTTGAATTCCCAGTCAGACAATGGCACTGTATACCAGTAGTAAAAATTGTGGGTGCACGTAACCCCAATATATTCTTTGAATTCCCAGTCAGACACTGGCACTATATGGCAGTAGCAAGAAATGAGGGTATTTGTATTCCCAATATATTCTTTGAATTCCCAGTCAGACAATGGCACTGTATACCAGTAGTAAAAATTGTGGGTGCACGTAACCCCAATATATTCTTTGAATTACCAGTCAGACACTGGCACTATATGGCAGTAGCAAGAAATGAGGGTATTTGTATTCCCAATATATTCTTTGAATTCCCAGTCAGACAATGGCACTGTATACCAGTAGTAAAAATTGTGGGTGCACGTAACCCCAATATATTCTTTGAATTCCCAGTCAGACACTGGCACTATATGGCAGTAGCAAGAAATGAGGGTATTTGTATTCCCAATATATTCTTTGAATTCCCAGTCAGACAATGGCACTGTATACCAGTAGTAAAAATTGTGGGTGCACGTAACCCCAATATATTCTTTGAATTCCCAGTCAGACACTGGCGCTATATGGCAGTAGCAAGAAATGAGGGTATTTGTATTCCCAATATATTCTTTGAATTCCCAGTCAGACAATGGCACTGTATACCAGTAGTAAAAATTGTGGGTGCACGTAACCCCAATATATTCTTTGAATTACCAGTCAGACACTGGCACTATATGGCAGTAGCAAGAAATGAGGGTATTTGTATTCCCAATATATTCTTTGAATTCCCAGTCAGACACTGGCACTATATGGCAGTAGCAAGAAATGAGGGTATTTGTATTCCCAATATATTCTTTGAATTCCCAGTCAGACAATGGCACTGTATACCAGTAGTAAAAATTGTGGGTGCACGTAACCCCAATATATTCTTTGAATTCCCAGTCAGACACTGGCACTATATGGCAGTAGCAAGAAATGAGGGTATTTGTATTCCCAATATATTCTTTGAATTCCCAGTCAGACAATGGCACTGTATACCAGTAGTAAAAATTGTGGGTGCACGTAACCCCAATATATTCTTTGAATTACCAGTCAGAAACTGGCACTATATGGCAGTAGCAAGAAATGAGGGTATTTGTATTCCCAATATATTCTTTGAATTCCCAGTCAGACAATGGCACTGTATACCAGTAGTAAAAATTGTGGGTGCACGTAACCCCAATATATTCTTTGAATTACCAGTCAGACACTGGCACTATATGGCAGTAGCAAGAAATGAGGGTATTTGTATTCCCAATATATTCTTTGAATTCCCAGTCAGACAATGGCACTGTATACCAGTAGTAAAAATTGTGGGTGCACGTAACCCCAATATATTCTTTGAATTCCCAGTCAGACACTGGCACTATATGGCAGTAGCAAGAAATGAGGGTATTTGTATTCCCAATATATTCTTTGAATTACCAGTCAGACAATGGCACTGTATACCAGTAGTAAAAATTGTGGGTGCACGTAACCCCAATATATTCTTTGAATTACCAGTCAGAAACTGGCACTATATGGCAGTAGCAAGAAATGAGGGTATTTATAACCCCAATATATTCTTTGAATTCCCAGTCAGACAATGGCACTGTATACCAGGAGTAAAAATTGTGGGTGCACGTAACCACAATATATTCTTTGAATTACCAGTCAGAAACTGGCACTATATGGCAGTAGCAAGAAATGAGGGTATTTATAACCCCAATATATTCTTTGAATTCCCAGTCAGACAATGGCACTGTATACCAGTAGTAAAAATTGTGGGTGCACGTAACCCCAATATATTCTTTGAATTACCAGTCAGAAACTGGCACTATATGGCAGTAGCAAGAAATGAGGGTATTTGTATTCCCAATATATTCTTTGAATTCCCAGTCAGACACTGGCACTATATGGCAGTAGCAAGAAATGAGGGTATTTGTATTCCCAATATATTCTTTGAATTCCCAGTCAGACAATGGCACTGTATACCAGTAGTAAAAATTGTGGGTGCACGTAACCCCAATATATTCTTTGAATTACCAGTCAGAAACTGGCACTATATGGCAGTAGCAAGAAATGAGGGTATTTATAACCCCAATATATTCTTTGAATTCCCAGTCAGACAATGGCACTGTATACCAGTAGTAAAAATTGTGGGTGCGCGTAACCCCAATATATTCTTTGAATTCCCAGTCAGACACTGGCACTATATGGCAGTAGCAAGAAATGAGGGTATTTGTATTCCCAATATATTCTTTGAATTCCCAGTCAGACAATGGCACTGTATACCAGTAGTAAAAATTGTGGGTGCACGTAACCCCAATATATTCTTTGAATTCCCAGTCAGACACTGGCACTATATGGCAGTAGCAAGAAATGAGGGTATTTGTATTCCCAATATATTCTTTGAATTCCCAGTCAGACAATGGCACTGTATACCAGTAGTAAAAATTGTGGGTGCACGTAACCCCAATATATTCTTTGAATTACCAGTCAGACACTGGCACTATATGGCAGTAGCAAGAAATGAGGGTATTTGTATTCCCAATATATTCTTTGAATTCCCAGTCAGACACTGGCACTATATGGCAGTAGCAAGAAATGAGGGTATTTGTATTCCCAATATATTCTTTGAATTCCCAGTCAGACAATGGCACTGTATACCAGTAGTAAAAATTGTGGGTGCACGTAACCCCAATATATTCTTTGAATTACCAGTCAGAAACTGGCACTATATGGCAGTAGCAAGAAATGAGGGTATTTGTATTCCCAATATATTCTTTGAATTCCCAGTCAGACAATGGCACTGTATACCAGTAGTAAAAATTGTGGGTGCACGTAACCCCAATATATACTTTGAATTCCCAGTCAGACACTGGCACTATATGGCAGTAGCAAGAAATGAGGGTATTTGTATTCCCAATATATTCTTTGAATTCCCAGTCAGACAATGGCACTGTATACCAGTAGTAAAAATTGTGGGTGCACGTAACCCCAATATATTCTTTGAATTACCAGTCAGACACTGGCACTATATGGCAGTAGCAAGAAATGAGGGTATTTGTATTCCCAATATATTCTTTGAATTCCCAGTCACACAATGGCACTGTATACCAGTAGTAAAAATTGTGGGTGCACGTAACCCCAATATATTCTTTGAATTACCAGTCAGACACTGGCACTATATGGCAGTAGCAAGAAATGAGGGTATTTGTATTCCCAATATATTCTTTGAATTCCCAGTCAGACAATGGCACTGTATACCAGTAGTAAAAATTGTGGGTGCACGTAACCCCAATATATTCTTTGAATTCCCAGTCAGACACTGGCACTATATGGCAGTAGCAAGAAATGAGGGTATTTGTATTCCCAATATATTCTTTGAATTCCCAGTCAGACAATGGCACTGTATACCAGTAGTAAAAATTGTGGGTGCACGTAACCCCAATATATTCTTTGAATTACCAGTCAGAAACTGGCACTATATGGCAGTAGCAAGAAATGAGGGTATTTATAACCCCAATATATTCTTTGAATTCCCAGTCAGACAATGGCACTGTATACCAGTAGTAAAAATTGTGGGTGCACGTAACCACAATATATTCTTTGAATTACCAGTCAGAAACTGGCACTATATGGCAGTAGCAAGAAATGAGGGTATTTATAACCCCAATATATTCTTTGAATTCCCAGTCAGACAATGGCACTGTATACCAGTAGTAAAAATTGTGGGTGCACGTAACCCCAATATATTCTTTGAATTACCAGTCAGAAACTGGCACTATATGGCAGTAGCAAGAAATGAGGGTATTTGTATTCCCAATATATTCTTTGAATTCCCAGTCAGACACTGGCACTATATGGCAGTAGCAAGAAATGAGGGTATTTGTATTCCCAATATATTCTTTGAATTCCCAGTCAGACAATGGCAGTGTATACCAGTAGTAAAAATTGTGGGTGCACGTAACCCCAATATATTCTTTGAATTACCAGTCAGAAACTGGCACTATATGGCAGTAGCAAGAAATGAGGGTATTTATAACCCCAATATATTCTTTGAATTCCCAGTCAGACAATGGCACTGTATACCAGTAGTAAAAATTGTGGGTGCACGTAACCCCAATATATTCTTTGAATTCCCAGTCAGACACTGGCACTATATGGCAGTAGCAAGAAATGAGGGTATTTGTATTCCCAATATATTCTTTGAATTCCCAGTCAGACAATGGCACTGTATACCAGTAGTAAAAATTGTGGGTGCACGTAACCCCAATATATTCTTTGAATTCCCAGTCAGACACTGGCACTATATGGCAGTAGCAAGAAATGAGGGTATTTGTATTCCCAATATATTCTTTGAATTCCCAGTCAGACAATGGCACTGTATACCAGTAGTAAAAATTGTGGGTGCACGTAACCCCAATATATTCTTTGAATTACCAGTCAGACACTGGCACTATATGGCAGTAGCAAGAAATGAGGGTATTTGTATTCCCAATATATTCTTTGAATTCCCAGTCAGACAATGGCACTGTATACCAGTAGTAAAAATTGTGGGTGCACGTAACCCCAATATATTCTTTGAATTCCCAGTCAGACACTGGCACTATATGGCAGTAGCAAGAAATGAGGGTATTTGTATTCCCAATATATTCTTTGAATTCCCAGTCAGACAATGGCACTGTATACCAGTAGTAAAAATTGTGGGTGCACGTAACCCCAATATATTCTTTGAATTACCAGTCAGACACTGGCACTATATGGCAGTAGCAAGAAATGAGGGTATTTGTATTCCCAATATATTCTTTGAATTCCCAGTCAGACAATGGCACTGTATACCAGTAGTAAAAATTGTGGGTGCACGTAACCCCAATATATTCTTTGAATTCCCAGTCAGACACTGGCACTATATGGCAGTCGCAAGAAATGAGGGTATTTGTATTCCCAATATATTCTTTGAATTCCCAGTCAGACAATGGCACTGTATACCAGTAGTAAAAATTGTGGGTGCACGTAACCCCAATATATTCTTTGAATTACCAGTCAGAAACTGGCACTATATGGCAGTAGCAAGAAATGAGGGTATTTATAACCCCAATATATTCTTTGAATTCCCAGTCAGACAATGGCACTGTATACCAGTAGTAAAAATTGTGGGTGCACGTAACCACAATATATTCTTTGAATTACCAGTCAGAAACTGGCACTATATGGCAGTAGCAAGAAATGAGGGTATTTATAACCCCAATATATTCTTTGAATTCCCAGTCAGACAATGGCACTGTATACCAGTAGTAAAAATTGTGGGTGCACGTAACCCCAATATATTCTTTGAATTACCAGTCAGAAACTGGCACTATATGGCAGTAGCAAGAAATGAGGGTATTTGTATTCCCAATATATTCTTTGAATTCCCAGTCAGACACTGGCACTATATGGCAGTAGCAAGAAATGAGGGTATTTGTATTCCCAATATGTTCTTTGAATTCCCAGTCAGACAATGGCACTGTATACCAGTAGTAAAAATTGTGGGTGCACGTAACCCCAATATATTCTTTGAATTCCCAGTCAGACACTGGCACTATATGGCAGTAGCAAGAAATGAGGGTATTTGTATTCCCAATATATTCTTTGAATTCCCAGTCAGACAATGGCACTGTATACCAGTAGTAAAAATTGTGGGTGCACATAACCCCAATATATTCTTTGAATTACCAGTCAGAAACTGGCACTATATGGCAGTAGCAAGAAATGAGGGTATTTGTATTCCCAATATATTCTTTGAATTCCCAGTCAGACAATGGCACTGTATACCAGTAGTAAAAATTGTGGGTGCACGTAACCCCAATATATTCTTTGAATTCCCAGTCAGACACTGGCACTATATGGCAGTAGCAAGAAATGAGGGTATTTGTATTCCCAATATATTCTTTGAATTCCCAGTCAGACAATGGCACTGTATACCAGTAGTAAAAATTGTGGGTGCACGTAACCCCAATATATTCTTTGAATTACCAGTCAGACACTGGCACTATATGGCAGTAGCAAGAAATGAGGGTATTTGTATTCCCAATATATTCTTTGAATTCCCAGTCAGACAATGGCACTGTATACCAGTAGTAAAAATTGTGGGTGCACGTAACCCTAATATATTCTTTGAATTACCAGTCAGACACTGGCACTATATGGCAGTAGCAAGAAATGAGGGTATTTGTATTCCCAATATATTCTTTGAATTCCCAGTCAGACAATGGCACTGTATACCAGTAGTAAAAATTGTGGGTGCACGTAACCCCAATATATTCTTTGAATTCCCAGTCAGACACTGGCACTATGTGGCAGTAGCAAGAAATGAGGGTATTTGTATTCCCAATATATTCTTTGAATTCCCAGTCAGACAATGGCACTGTATACCAGTAGTAAAAATTGTGGGTGCACGTAACCCCAATATATTCTTTGAATTACCAGTCAGAAACTGGCACTATATGGCAGTAGCAAGAAATGAGGGTATTTATAACCCCAATATATTCTTTGAATTCCCAGTCAGACAATGGCACTGTATACCAGTAGTAAAAATTGTGGGTGCACGTAACCACAATATATTCTTTGAATTACCAGTCAGAAACTGGCACTATATGGCAGTAGCAAGAAATGAGGGTATTTATAACCCCAATATATTCTTTGAATTCCCAGTCAGACAATGGCACTGTATACCAGTAGTAAAAATTGTGGGTGCACGTAACCCCAATATATTCTTTGAATTACCAGTCAGAAACTGGCACTATATGGCAGTAGCAAGAAATGAGGGTATTTGTATTCCCAATATATTCTTTGAATTCCCAGTCAGACACTGGCACTATATGGCAGTAGCAAGAAATGAGGGTATTTGTATTCCCAATATATTCTTTGAATTCCCAGTCAGACAATGGCACTGTATACCAGTAGTAAAAATTGTGGGTGCACGTAACCCCAATATATTCTTTGAATTACCAGTCAGAAACTGGCACTATATGGCAGTAGCAAGAAATGAGGGTATTTATAACCCCAATATATTCTTTGAATTCCCAGTCAGACAATGGCACTGTATACCAGTAGTAAAAATTGTGGGTGCACGTAACCCCAATATATTCTTTGAATTCCCAGTCAGACACTGGCACTATATGGCAGTAGCAAGAAATGAGGGTATTTGTATTCCCAATATATTCTTTGAATTCCCAGTCAGACAATGGCACTGTATACCAGTAGTAAAAATTGTGGGTGCACGTAACCCCAATATATTCTTTGAATTACCAGTCAGACACTGGCACTATATGGCAGTAGCAAGAAATGAGGGTATTTGTATTCCCAATATATTCTTTGAATTCCCAGTCAGACACTGGCACTATATGGCAGTAGCAAGAAATGAGGGTATTTGTATTCCCAATATATTCTTTGAATTCCCAGTCAGACAATGGCACTGTATACCAGTAGTAAAAATTGTGGGTGCACGTAACCCCAATATATTCTTTGAATTACCAGTCAGAAACTGGCACTATATGGCAGTAGCAAGAAATGAGGGTATTTGTATTCCCAATATATTCTTTGAATTCCCAGTCAGACAATGGCACTGTATACCAGTAGTAAAAATTGTGGGTGCACGTAACCCCAATATATTCTTTGAATTCCCAGTCAGACACTGGCACTATATGGCAGTAGCAAGAAATGAGGGTATTTGTATTCCCAATATATTCTTTGAATTCCCAGTCAGACAATGGCACTGTATACCAGTAGTAAAAATTGTGGGTGCACGTAACCCCAATATATTCTTTGAATTCCCAGTCAGACACTGGCACTATATGGCAGTAGCAAGAAATGAGGGTATTTGTATTCCCAATATATTCTTTGAATTCCCAGTCAGACAATGGCACTGTATACCAGTAGTAAAAATTGTGGGTGCACGTAACCCCAATATATTCTTTGAATTACCAGTCAGACACTGGCACTATATGGCAGTAGCAAGAAATGAGGGTATTTGTATTCCCAATATATTCTTTGAATTCCCAGTCAGACAATGGCACTGTATACCAGTAGTAAAAATTGTGGGTGCACGTAACCCCAATATATTCTTTGAATTCCCAGTCAGACACTGGCACTATATGGCAGTAGCAAGAAATGAGGGTATTTGTATTCCCAATATATTCTTTGAATTCCCAGTCAGACAATGGCACTGTATACCAGTAGTAAAAATTGTGGGTGCACGTAACCCCAATATATTCTTTGAATTACCAGTCAGAAACTGGCACTATATGGCAGTAGCAAGAAATGAGGGTATTTATAACCCCAATATATTCTTTGAATTCCCAGTCAGACAATGGCACTGTATACCAGTAGTAAAAATTGTGGGTGCACGTAACCACAATATATTCTTTGAATTACCAGTCAGAAACTGGCACTATATGGCAGTAGCAAGAAATGAGGGTATTTATAACCCCAATATATTCTTTGAATTCCCAGTCAGACAATGGCACTGTATACCAGTAGTAAAAATTGTGGGTGCACGTAACCCCAATATATTCTTTGAATTACCAGTCAGAAACTGGCACTATATGGCAGTAGCAAGAAATGAGGGTATTTGTATTCCCAATATATTCTTTGAATTCCCAGTCAGACACTGGCACTATATGGCAGTAGCAAGAAATGAGGGTATTTGTATTCCCAATATATTCTTTGAATTCCCAGTCAGACAATGGCACTGTATACCAGTAGTAAAAATTGTGGGTGCACGTAACCCCAATATATTCTTTGAATTACCAGTCAGAAACTGGCACTATATGGCAGTAGCAAGAAATGAGGGTATTTATAACCCCAATATATTCTTTGAATTCCCAGTCAGACAATGGCACTGTATACCAGTAGTAAAAATTGTGGGTGCACGTAACCCCAATATATTCTTTGAATTCCCAGTCAGACACTGGCACTATATGGCAGTAGCAAGAAATGAGGGTATTTGTATTCCCAATATATTCTTTGAATTCCCAGTCAGACAATGGCACTGTATACCAGTAGTAAAAATTGTGGGTGCACGTAACCCCAATATATTCTTTGAATTCCCAGTCAGACACTGGCACTATATGGCAGTAGCAAGAAATGAGGGTATTTGTATTCCCAATATATTCTTTGAATTCCCAGTCAGACAATGGCACTGTATACCAGTAGTAAAAATTGTGGGTGCACGTAACCCCAATATATTCTTTGAATTACCAGTCAGACACTGGCACTATATGGCAGTAGCAAGAAATGAGGGTATTTGTATTCCCAATATATTCTTTGAATTCCCAGTCAGACAATGGCACTGTATACCAGTAGTAAAAATTGTGGGTGCACGTAACCCCAATATATTCTTTGAATTCCCAGTCAGACACTGGCACTATATGGCAGTAGCAAGAAATGAGGGTATTTGTATTCCCAATATATTCTTTGAATTCCCAGTCAGACAATGGCACTGTATACCAGTAGTAAAAATTGTGGGTGCACGTAACCCCAATATATTCTTTGAATTACCAGTCAGAAACTGGCACTATATGGCAGTAGCAAGAAATGAGGGTATTTATAACCCCAATATATTCTTTGAATTCCCAGTCAGACAATGGCACTGTATACCAGTAGTAAAAATTGTGGGTGCACGTAACCACAATATATTCTTTGAATTACCAGTCAGAAACTGGCACTATATGGCAGTAGCAAGAAATGAGGGTATTTATAACCCCAATATATTCTTTGAATTCCCAGTCAGACAATGGCACTGTATACCAGTAGTAAAAATTGTGGGTGCACGTAACCCCAATATATTCTTTGAATTACCAGTCAGAAACTGGCACTATATGGCAGTAGCAAGAAATGAGGGTATTTGTATTCCCAATATATTCTTTGAATTCCCAGTCAGACACTGGCACTATATGGCAGTAGCAAGAAATGAGGGTATTTGTATTCCCAATATATTCTTTGAATTCCCAGTCAGACAATGGCACTGTATACCAGTAGTAAAAATTGTGGGTGCACGTAACCCCAATATATTCTTTGAATTACCAGTCAGAAACTGGCACTATATGGCAGTAGCAAGAAATGAGGGTATTTATAACCCCAATATATTCTTTGAATTCCCAGTCAGACAATGGCACTGTATACCAGTAGTAAAAATTGTGGGTGCACGTAACCCCAATATATTCTTTGAATTCCCAGTCAGACACTGGCACTATATGGCAGTAGCAAGAAATGAGGGTATTTGTATTCCCAATATATTCTTTGAATTCCCAGTCAGACAATGGCACTGTATACCAGTAGTAAAAATTGTGGGTGCACGTAACCCCAATATATTCTTTGAATTACCAGTCAGACACTGGCACTATATGGCAGTAGCAAGAAATGAGGGTATTTGTATTCCCAATATATTCTTTGAATTCCCAGTCAGACACTGGCACTATATGGCAGTAGCAAGAAATGAGGGTATTTGTATTCCCAATATATTCTTTGAATTCCCAGTCAGACAATGGCACTGTATACCAGTAGTAAAAATTGTGGGTGCACGTAACCCCAATATATTCTTTGAATTACCAGTCAGAAACTGGCACTATATGGCAGTAGCAAGAAATGAGGGTATTTGTATTCCCAATATATTCTTTGAATTCCCAGTCAGACAATGGCACTGTATACCAGTAGTAAAAATTGTGGGTGCACGTAACCCCAATATATTCTTTGAATTCCCAGTCAGACACTGGCACTATATGGCAGTAGCAAGAAATGAGGGTATTTGTATTCCCAATATATTCTTTGAATTCCCAGTCAGACAATGGCACTGTATACCAGTAGTAAAAATTGTGGGTGCACGTAACCCCAATATATTCTTTGAATTACCAGTCAGACACTGGCACTATATGGCAGTAGCAAGAAATGAGGGTATTTGTATTCCCAATATATTCTTTGAATTCCCAGTCAGACAATGGCACTGTATACCAGTAGTAAAAATTGTGGGTGCACGTAACCCCAATATATTCTTTGAATTACCAGTCAGACACTGGCACTATATGGCAGTAGCAAGAAATGAGGGTATTTGTATTCCCAATATATTCTTTGAATTCCCAGTCAGACAATGGCACTGTATACCAGTAGTAAAAATTGTGGGTGCACGTAACCCCAATATATTCTTTGAATTCCCAGTCAGACACTGGCACTATATGGCAGTAGCAAGAAATGAGGGTATTTGTATTCCCAATATATTCTTTGAATTCCCAGTCAGACAATGGCACTGTATACCAGTAGTAAAAATTGTGGGTGCACGTAACCCCAATATATTCTTTGAATTACCAGTCAGAAACTGGCACTATATGGCAGTAGCAAGAAATGAGGGTATTTATAACCCCAATATATTCTTTGAATTCCCAGTCAGACAATGGCACTGTATACCAGTAGTAAAAATTGTGGGTGCACGTAACCACAATATATTCTTTGAATTACCAGTCAGAAACTGGCACTATATGGCAGTAGCAAGAAATGAGGGTATTTATAACCCCAATATATTCTTTGAATTCCCAGTCAGACAATGGCACTGTATACCAGTAGTAAAAATTGTGGGTGCACGTAACCCCAATATATTCTTTGAATTACCAGTCAGAAACTGGCACTATATGGCAGTAGCAAGAAATGAGGGTATTTGTATTCCCAATATATTCTTTGAATTCCCAGTCAGACACTGGCACTATATGGCAGTAGCAAGAAATGAGGGTATTTGTATTCCCAATATATTCTTTGAATTCCCAGTCAGACAGTGGCACTGTATACCAGTAGTAAAAATTGTGGGTGTACGTAACCCCAATATATTCTTTGAATTACCAGTCAGAAACTGGCACTATATGGCAGTAGCAAGAAATGAGGGTATTTATAACCCCAATATATTCTTTGAATTCCCAGTCAGACAATGGCACTGTATACCAGTAGTAAAAATTGTGGGTGCACGTAATCCCAATATATTCTTTGAATTCCCAGTCAGACACTGGCACTATATGGCAGTAGCAAGAAATGAGGGTATTTGTATTCCCAATATATTCTTTGAATTCCCAGTCAGACAATGGCACTGTATACCAGTAGTAAAAATTGTGGGTGCACGTAACCCCAATATATTCTTTGAATTCCCAGTCAGACACTGGCACTATATGGCAGTAGCAAGAAATGAGGGTATTTGTATTCCCAATATATTCTTTGAATTCCCAGTCAGACAATGGCACTGTATACCAGTAGTAAAAATTGTGGGTGCACGTAACCCCAATATATTCTTTGAATTACCAGTCAGACACTGGCACTATATGGCAGTAGCAAGAAATGAGGGTATTTGTATTCCCAATATATTCTTTGAATTCCCAGTCAGACAATGGCACTGTATACCAGTAGTAAAAATTGTGGGTGCACGTAACCCCAATATATTCTTTGAATTCCCAGTCAGACACTGGCACTATATGGCAGTAGCAAGAAATGAGGGTATTTGTATTCCCAATATATTCTTTGAATTCCCAGTCAGACAATGGCACTGTATACCAGTAGTAAAAATTGTGGGTGCACGTAACCCCAATATATTCTTTGAATTACCAGTCAGAAACTGGCACTATATGGCAGTAGCAAGAAATGAGGGTATTTATAACCCCAATATATTCTTTGAATTCCCAGTCAGACAATGGCACTGTATACCAGTAGTAAAAATTGTGGGTGCACGTAACCACAATATATTCTTTGAATTACCAGTCAGAAACTGGCACTATATGGCAGTAGCAAGAAATGAGGGTATTTATAACCCCAATATATTCTTTGAATTCCCAGTCAGACAATGGCACTGTATACCAGTAGTAAAAATTGTGGGTGCACGTAACCCCAATATATTCTTTGATTTACCAGTCAGAAACTGGCACTATATGGCAGTAGCAAGAAATGAGGGTATTTGTATTCCCAATATATTCTTTGAATTCCCAGTCAGACACTGGCACTATATGGCAGTAGCAGGAAATGAGGGTATTTGTATTCCCAATATATTCTTTGAATTCCCAGTCAGACAATGGCACTGTATACCAGTAGTAAAAATTGTGGGTGCACGTAACCCCAATATATTCTTTGAATTACCAGTCAGAAACTGGCACTATATGGCAGTAGCAAGAAATGAGGGTATTTGTATTCCCAATATACTCTTTGAATTCCCAGTCAGACAATGGCACTGTATACCAGTAGTAAAAATTGTGGGTGCACGTAACCCCAATATATTCTTTGAATTCCCAGTCAGACACTGGCACTATATGGCAGTAGCAAGAAATGAGGGTATTTGTATTCCCAATATATTCTTTGAATTCCCAGTCAGACAATGGCACTGTATACCAGTAGTAAAAATTGTGGGTGCACGTAACCCCAATATATTCTTTGAATTCCCAGTCAGACACTGGCACTATATGGCAGTAGCAAGAAATGAGGGTATTTGTATTCCCAATATATTCTTTGAATTCCCAGTCAGACAATGGCACTGTATACCAGTAGTAAAAATTGTGGGTGCACGTAACCCCAATATATTCTTTGAATTACCAGTCAGACACTGGCACTATATGGCAGTAGCAAGAAATGAGGGTATTTGTATTCCCAATATATTCTTTGAATTCCCAGTCAGACAATGGCACTGTATACCAGTAGTAAAAATTGTGGGTGCACGTAACCCCAATATATTCTTTGAATTCCCAGTCAGACACTGGCACTATATGGCAGTAGCAAGAAATGAGGGTATTTGTATTCCCAATATATTCTTTGAATTCCCAGTCAGACAATGGCACTGTATACCAGTAGTAAAAATTGTGGGTGCACGTAACCCCAATATATTCTTTGAATTCCCAGTCAGACACTGGCACTATATGGCAGTAGCAAGAAATGAGGGTATTTGTATTCCCAATATATTCTTTGAATTCCCAGTCAGACAATGGCACTGTATACCAGTAGTAAAAATTGTGGGTGCACGTAACCCCAATATATTCTTTGAATTACCAGTCAGACACTGGCACTATATGGCAGTAGCAAGAAATGAGGGTATTTGTATTCCCAATATATTCTTTGAATTCCCAGTCAGACAATGGCACTGTATACCAGTAGTAAAAATTGTGGGTGCACGTAACCCCAATATATTCTTTGAATTACCAGTCAGAAACTGGCACTATATGGCAGTAGCAAGAAATGAGGGTATTTATAACCCCAATATATTCTTTGAATTCCCAGTCAGACAATGGCACTGTATACCAGTAGTAAAAATTGTGGGTGCACGTAACCACAATATATTCTTTGAATTACCAGTCAGAAACTGGCACTATATGGCAGTAGCAAGAAATGAGGGTATTTGTATTCCCAATATATTCTTTGAATTCCCAGTCAGAAACTGGCACTATATGGCAGTAGCAAGAAATGAGGGTATTTATAACCCCAATATATTTTTTGAATTCCCAGTCAGACAATGGCACTGTATACCAGTAGTAAAAATTGTGGGTGCACGTAACCACAATATATTCTTTGAATTCCCAGTCAGACACTGGCACTATATGGCAGTAGCAAGAAATGAGGGTATTTGTATTCCCAATATATTCTTTGAATTCCCAGTCAGACAATGGCACTGTATACCAGTAGTAAAAATTGTGGGTGCACGTAACCCCAATATATTCTTTGAATTACCAGTCAGACACTGGCACTATATGGCAGTAGCAAGAAATGAGGGTATTTGTATTCCCAATATATTCTTTGAATTCCCAGTCAGACAATGGCACTGTATACCAGTAGTAAAAATTGTGGGTGCACGTAACCCCAATATATTCTTTGAATTCCCAGTCAGACACTGGCACTATATGGCAGTAGCAAGAAATGAGGGTATTTGTATTCCCAATATATTCTTTGAATTCCCAGTCAGACAATGGCACTGTATACCAGTAGTAAAAATTGTGAGTGCACGTAACCCCAATATATTCTTTGAATTACCAGTCAGAAACTGGCACTATATGGCAGTAGCAAGAAATGAGGGTATTTATAACCCCAATATATTCTTTGAATTCCCAGTCAGACAATGGCACTGTATACCAGTAGTAAAAATTGTGGGTGCACGTAACCACAATATATTCTTTGAATTACCAGTCAGAAACTGGCACTATATGGCAGTAGCAAGAAATGAGGGTATTTGTATTCCCAATATATTCTTTGAATTCCCAGTCAGACACTGGCACTATATGGCAGTAGCAAGAAATGAGGGTATTTGTATTCCCAATATATTCTTTGAATTCCCAGTCAGACAATGGCACTGTATACCAGTAGTAAAAATTGTGGGTGCACGTAACCCCAATATATTCTTTGAATTACCAGTCAGAAACTGGCACTATATGGCAGTAGCAAGAAATGAGGGTATTTATAACCCCAATATATTCTTTGAATTCCCAGTCAGACAATGGCACTGTATACCAGTAGTAAAAATTGTGGGTGCACGTAACCCCAATATATTCTTTGAATTCCCAGTCAGACACTGGCACTATATGGCAGTAGCAAGAAATGAGGGTATTTGTATTCCCAATATGTTCTTTGAATTCCCAGTCAGACAATGGCACTGTATACCAGTAGTAAAAATTGTGGGTGCACGTAACCCCAATATATTCTTTGAATTCCCAGTCAGACACTGGCACTATATGGCAGTAGCAAGAAATGAGGGTATTTGTATTCCCAATATATTCTTTGAATTCCCAGTCAGACAATGGCACTGTATACCAGTAGTAAAAATTGTGGGTGCACGTAACCCCAATATATTCTTTGAATTCCCAGTCAGACACTGGCACTATATGGCAGTAGCAAGAAATGAGGGTATTTGTATTCCCAATATATTCTTTGAATTCCCAGTCAGACAATGGCACTGTATACCAGTAGTAAAAATTGTGGGTGCACGTAACCCCAATATATTCTTTGAATTCCCAGTCAGACACTGGCACTATATGGCAGTAGCAAGAAATGAGGGTATTTGTATTCCCAATATATTCTTTGAATTCCCAGTCAGACAATGGCACTGTATACCAGTAGTAAAAATTGTGGGTGCACGTAACCCCAATATATTCTTTGAATTACCAGTCAGACACTGGCACTATATGGCAGTAGCAAGAAATGAGGGTATTTGTATTCCCAATATATTCTTTGAATTCCCAGTCAGACACTGGCACTATATGGCAGTAGCAAGAAATGAGGGTATTTGTATTCCCAATATATTCTTTGAATTCCCAGTCAGACAATGGCACTGTATACCAGTAGTAAAAATTGTGGGTGCACGTAACCCCAATATATTCTTTGAATTACCAGTCAGACACTGGCACTATATGGCAGTAGCAAGAAATGAGGGTATTTGTATTCCCAATATATTCTTTGAATTCCCAGTCAGACAATGGCACTGTATACCAGTAGTAAAAATTGTGGGTGCACGTAACCCCAATATATTCTTTGAATTCCCAGTCAGACACTGGCACTATATGGCAGTAGCAAGAAATGAGGGTATTTGTATTCCCAATATATTCTTTGAATTCCCAGTCAGACAATGGCACTCTATACCAGTAGTAAAAATTGTGGGTGCACGTAACCCCAATATATTCTTTGAATTCCCAGTCAGACACTGGCACTATATGGCAGTAGCAAGAAATGAGGGTATTTGTATTCCCAATATATTCTTTGAATTCCCAGTCAGACAATGGCACTGTATACCAGTAGTAAAAATTGTGGGTGCACGTAACCCCAATATATTCTTTGAATTCCCAGTCAGACACTGGCACTATATGGCAGTAGCAAGAAATGAGGGTATTTGTATTCCCAATATATTCTTTGAATTCCCAGTCAGACAATGGCACTGTATACCAGTAGTAAAAATTTTGGGTGCACGTAACCCCAATATATTCTTTGAATTCCCAGTCAGACACTGGCACTATATGGCAGTAGCAAGAAATGAGGGTATTTGTATTCCCAATATATTCTTTGAATTCCCAGTCAGACAATGGCACTGTATACCAGTAGTAAAAATTGTGGGTGCACGTAACCCCAATATATTCTTTGAATTACCAGTCAGACACTGGCACTATATGGCAGTAGCAAGAAATGAGGGTATTTGTATTCCCAATATATTCTTTGAATTCCCAGTCAGACAATGGCACTGTATACCAGTAGTAAAAATTGTGGGTGCACGTAACCCCAATATATTCTTTGAATTCCCAGTCAGACACTGGCACTATATGGCAGTAGCAAGAAATGAGGGTATTTGTATTCCCAATATATTCTTTGAATTCCCAGTCAGACAATGGCACTGTATACCAGTAGTAAAAATTGTGGGTGCACGTAACCCCAATATATTCTTTGAATTCCCAGTCAGACACTGGCACTATATGGCAGTAGCAAGAAATGAGGGTATTTGTATTCCCAATATATTCTTTGAATTCCCAGTCAGACAATGGCACTGTATACCAGTAGTAAAAATTGTGGGTGCACGTAACCCCAATATATTCTTTGAATTCCCAGTCAGACACTGGCACTATATGGCAGTAGCAAGAAATGAGGGTATTTGTATTCCCAATATGTTCTTTGAATTCCCAGTCAGACAATGGCACTGTATACCAGTAGTAAAAATTGTGGGTGCACGTAACCCCAATATATTCTTTGAATTCCCAGTCAGACACTGGCACTATATGGCAGTAGCAAGAAATGAGGGTATTTGTATTCCCAATATATTCTTTGAATTCCCAGTCAGACAATGGCACTGTATACCAGTAGTAAAAATTGTGGGTGCACGTAACCCCAATATATTCTTTGAATTACCAGTCAGACACTGGCACTATATGGCAGTAGCAAGAAATGAGGGTATTTGTATTCCCAATATATTCTTTGAATTCCCAGTCAGACAATGGCACTGTATACCAGTAGTAAAAATTGTGGGTGCACGTAACCCCAATATATTCTTTGAATTCCCAGTCAGACACTGGCACTATATGGCAGTAGCAAGAAATGAGGGTATTTGTATTCCCAATATATTCTTTGAATTCCCAGTCAGACAATGGCACTGTATACCAGTAGTAAAAATTGTGGGTGCACGTAACCCCAATATATTCTTTGAATTACCAGTCAGACACTGGCACTATATGGCAGTAGCAAGAAATGAGGGTATTTGTATTCCCAATATATTCTTTGAATTCCCAGTCAGACACTGGCACTATATGGCAGTAGCAAGAAATGAGGGTATTTGTATTCCCAATATATTCTTTGAATTCCCAGTCAGACAATGGCACTGTATACCAGTAGTAAAAATTGTGGGTGCACGTAACCCCAATATATTCTTTGAATTACCAGTCAGAAACTGGCACTATATGGCAGTAGCAAGAAATGAGGGTATTTATAACCCCAATATATTCTTTGAATTCCCAGTCAGACAATGGCACTGTATACCAGTAGTAAAAATTGTGGGTGCACGTAACCCCAATATATTCTTTGAATTCCCAGTCAGACACTGGCACTATATGGCAGTAGCAAGAAATGAGGGTATTTGTATTCCCAATATATTCTTTGAATTCCCAGTCAGACAATGGCACTGTATACCAGTAGTAAAAATTGTGGGTGCACGTAACCCCAATATATTCTTTGAATTCCCAGTCAGACACTGGCACTATATGGCAGTAGCAAGAAATGAGGGTATTTGTATTCCCAATATATTCTTTGAATTCCCAGTCAGACAATGGCACTGTATACCAGTAGTAAAAATTGTGGGTGCACGTAACCCCAATATATTCTTTGAATTACCAGTCAGACACTGGCACTATATGGCAGTAGCAAGAAATGAGGGTATTTGTATTCCCAATATATTCTTTGAATTCCCAGTCAGACAATGGCACTGTATACCAGTAGTAAAAATTGTGGGTGCACGTAACCCCAATATATTCTTTGAATTCCCAGTCAGACACTGGCACTATATGGCAGTAGCAAGAAATGAGGGTATTTGTATTCCCAATATATTCTTTGAATTCCCAGTCAGACAATGGCACTGTATACCAGTAGTAAAAATTGTGGGTGCACGTAACCCCAATATATTCTTTGAATTCCCAGTCAGACACTGGCACTATATGGCAGTAGCAAGAAATGAGGGTATTTGTATTCCCAATATATTCTTTGAATTCCCAGTCAGACAATGGCACTGTATACCAGTAGTAAAAATTGTGGGTGCACGTAACCCCAATATATTCTTTGAATTACCAGTCAGACACTGGCACTATATGGCAGTAGCAAGAAATGAGGGTATTTGTATTCCCAATATATTCTTTGAATTCCCAGTCAGACAATGGCACTGTATACCAGTAGTAAAAATTGTGGGTGTATATAGCCCCAATTCTATTGCTAGGGGACTTGCAGGGTATTTCTGGGGTGAAGGTGGGGGGGCACACCGTTTGAACGGGTATCGGGGTATATATCGGGTATACGGGAATACACTGACAGTGTATTCCATTCAGGATCCTGGGAAAGCTGGGTTGCGGCGATTGAGCCCGTCAGTGCCACGTTACACTGACAAGCTTCTCCCTGGAATTTAGCTCTTACAAGAGCTGTTGGTTGTCTTCTCCTTCCTATCCTAGCCTGTCCCTGCCTACCCAGAATCTAAGCCCTAGCTAGCTGGACGGAAACCTCCGTCCTCGGTGAATTGCAAGCTCAGAATGACGCGAACCTGGGCGGCGCTGTTCTTTTAAATTAGAGGTCACATGTTTTCGGCAGCCAATGGGTTTTGCCTACTTTTCTCAACGTCACCGGTGTCGTAGTTCCTGTCCCACCTACCCTGCGCTGTTATTGGAGCAAAAAAGGCGCCAGGGAAGGTGGGAGGGGAATCGAGTAATGGCGCACTTTACCACGCGGTGTTCGATTCGATTCGAACATGCCGAACAGCCTAATATCCGATCGAACATGAGTTCGATAGAACACTGTTCGCTCATCTCTAATGGGAATACCAAATGTCATGATGTCATGACATTCAGCATGCTGAAGTCACCGCTGAGGCTCGATCACGGGCCTCACCAGTGACCCCAGGCAAATGACATTACAGAAGAGTGCCAGACATCACCAGGAGAGCACCAGATGCTGCAAGAAGGTCCAAAGCGGTAAGGGAAGGTGAGTATGAATGTTTTTTTTTATTTTTTTTCACCTTCCCTGAGCCTTCACCTGTTATACTCTAGGGTCTGATGAGACCCCAGAGTATAATACAGTGGCCATTTTAGTTCGCCGGAAATGACTCTCCATTTGTTTGGATTTGTAAAAAAGAAAAAAAGTTTGCTGAAACAATTGTGTTTGACCACACATTACTTGGATGTCCATTTATAAAGAGTCTGCCAGCACCAAATTCACTTTTAAATTACTTACATGTATATTTGTCAGTAAGTACCATAGTGTACTTGATTGTATCAAAGTGCAATCTTGATGGTGATAGACGCCCTTTAATGCATGTCTTTGTTGAGTTTACCAACGTTGGAACTGTTTTTTTTTTTATAGTGACTCTTAGTGGGGATAGTGGGGAATCTAAAAAAAGCATGTCCTTTTTAATATAACAATTGTTATGATTTATAATATTTTAGGAGGCTACAGACCAGAATTGATTTTTTTATGCCAAGGCCCAAAAGTATCTCAGAAAGCCCAAGAAACAATAGTTTGGAGTGAATACTGTAATGGGCTTTTTTACATACCTCGGTCACAATGCCCACACACTCTAACAGAGAATATTGACAATGGCCCATTTAAGCAAGGGAAGTATTGAAAAAAACTTACACATTACAACCCTAATTCCAAAAAAGTTCGGATGCTGTGTAAAATATAGAGAAAACAAGAATACAATTAAATTTTTGAAATCTCAAATATCAATATTTTAACATAAAACACATATTGAAGCTGAGAAGTTAGACAACGTTCCATTCCATTTGCAAAAATTAAACCATTTGGAAATTTCTGGCAGCAATACATCTCAAAAACGTCATACCAAAAGCCTGGAAAAGTAAGTAGTTCAAATGAAAAACATTTCAACTAATTTTCTAATTTTCAAGTCACATACCTGTGTGTAAAAAGAGCATGTTAAGAGGCATAGTCACTCAGATGTAAAGATACAATGTACCAATATATGGTCACTAATATATATGTTTAAAAGATACAATGGTCACCAATATTATGAAAACTGCATATAATAATTGTAAAATAATTTCAGGAAAATGTTCCTCAACATAAAATTGGAAAAACTTTGAATATCACACCATATACAGTACATAATATGCTAACTAGCAGGTAAGAAGCAAAAGGTGGCACTACTGTAATCTATACAAAAGGTCAATATGAAAATGTGAAGAGGAGCTGTAATACGCCGCCGAGGCAATAGTCTGACCAATGCTCATATAGATCGTGCTCTACTTCCATAATATAAGTCCATAAAAACAGCAAAAGTAAAGAAATAAATGGGGGGCACTAACTGAGGGCGTTCTTATCATAAAAAAATTAATCTTTTATTCCATCTTTTTCAAGCTTTGTATATGCTGTATATTCAAGACTTGAAAGAGTAGAGAGTAGAGTGCGAAACGTTAGTTTCCTGCTTTGTAAATGCATTATCCTCTCCCTGTACTTTGATTTTAACCGAAGATGGAATAAAAGAGTCATTTTTTATGAGAAGAATGCCCTGGGTGAGTGCTCCCCATTTATTTCTCTACTTTTGCCACATATGTTAAATTTCATAAAATCTGAAGAAATCCATGTGCACATTAGAAAGTCTAACAATCAATATTGGATGCTCATGATCTACAATCCCAATCTGCTAATGTAAATTACTGCATGAACTCAGGAATATATTCAGAAATTATTGTCTGTTAGCACAATCCAAAAATCCAAGTGAAAGCTGTATCATGCAAAAAAGAAAAGAATAACGTACAGTATATAAAGTATAGCCTAACAAGCCCCAAAGAAAGCATAAGTGAGACACAATGTGGGCAGAGGTAAGACAGGCCATAAAGTTGTCAAAGAACATGATACATCAGTGTAAGTAAAAGTGCGAACAGTATCATGCAACATTGTCAAAATGACTATCCACAACAAGACCAGAGTGAAAAATATCCACAAAGTCATGTATATTGTGACAGCTGAAAATAGCCGCCATCAGTATCTCATATGGGGAAACAGGAAAACAGAAGACCAGACAACAAAATACATTGTGAGGCATAAAAATATAACAAACAGGAGGAGGAACAGAAGTGATAAGGAGAGGAAAGACGGGACAACAGCTGAGGACAAACAATACAGAGAAAAATCATGAATGAGGCCACAGAATTATGAGAGGATTTTAGAGAACTCCGCTGACTCCTGCTGTGGTGTAATTCAACTGAAGATTCATCTAAGAAATCCACCTTCTGCCACTTTTCCAGCATCCATCCGTTTATCAGGCTGTGGGCCTTGGCAAATGCCTCACGGTTTTTTAATTGCCTTTTGTTTAGTGCTTGCTTCTGGGCACTGATTCGACCATGGAGACCATTTCGAGACAGAATTCCTCTGTTCTGGTTGACAAAGGGACTTGAGGCGACCAGTCCTGTTGGAGCTCTGCTGCAGTGGAAGAGGGGCTGGCTTTTGATTTTGTAACCAACAAACGTTCCTCCTGAGTCGTTGTCTCCCTGAACCTGGGCTTGCCAAAAACATCTCTAGTAGAGATGAGCGAGTAGTATTCGATCGAGTAGGTATCCGATTGAATATTACGGTATTCGAAATACTCGTACTCGATCGAATACCACTTGTTATTCGAATGGAAAAATTCGATGCAGAACCAGTGTTGATTGGCCGAATGCTATACAGTCGGCCAATCAACGCTGGTTCTTCTCCTACCTTTAGAAGTCTTCTCTGCGCAGCTTCCCCGCCGCGTCTTACGGCTCTGAATTCACTCTGCCAGGCATCAGGCCTGGGCAGAGCTGACTGCGCATGCTCGCACTACAAGACAATGGCCGCTTTGACTGTAAGCGGCCATTTTCTTGTAGTGTGGGCAAGAAGGAGGAAGGAACTTCGTGTTCCGAAACGCGTCTGCGTTTTTTAGGGGGTTTATTATTTCTTTTTCTTTTCTTTTGCTATGAAATTGTAACGTCAATTTTTGGTCATTTTATGACGATTCGTAAATAAAAGTTATATTTTATCGGAGAGCTGCCGGACACTTTTTCTTTTTTCATTGGAATATGCCCAGTCAGCTCTGCCCAGGCCCAATGCCTGGCAGAGTGAATTCAGAGCCGGAAGACGCTGCCGGGACGCTGCACGGAGAAGACTTCTGGGAGAATCCAGCCGAACCTCACTCGTGGACTTGGTAAGTTCAATTTGATCGAAGGATTCAATATTCGATTCGAGTAGTCGAATATTGAGGGGCTACTCGAAACGAATATCGAATATAGAGTATTTAACTACTCGCTCATCTCTAATCTCTATTATGTTCAAATCTTTTTTTAATTCTTTGTACTTGGTGCTGAGACACATTAAAGGTGCCAGCCACCTTTGCAGTGGATCTGGTCTTCAGCCTTAATCAAGGCTTTGGTCGCATGACTGATATTTGGCATGCTGTCAGAGGTGAAGTTGCATTTCAAGTGAAGGTTTGGGGTGCTGGAGTTCTTTTTATACACACCCACTAATTAACCGATCAATTAGTGAGCACAGGCGAGGGTGTAAACTAGGATTGGGGGCATTATATGACAAGGCAACAAAACTTTTGTATTGCCAAAATCTGACCTTTCTGTGTTCATTAAATGATCAATATTTCGCCATTGAAGCCAAATTATTTTCTTAATAAAAAACACATTTGGGAGGGTTTCAGCTTTCATATGAGTCATTTCTTAAATCAATAGATGAATTTAAAGTCTGGTTATAAGCTTTTGATTCCACAACATGACAGAGACAGAGCTTCTGTCAGGGACTGTAGGGTTGTCTCATTTGGCGGCTGTAAGGAAATGTTGCAGGGTAAATCTCTTGACCACAGATATCTTCCCAGGGCTAACAAAGAGAAGGGCAAGTTGAGGAGATGGTGAAAGCAGTTGACTAATCCTTATTAATCCACATGCCCATCAAAAATGCAAGAGAGTCAGCACTAAAAGTTTTCAGAAACGCCAGGATAGAACTTGCGGAGGAGGTCTGGGCAGTGGTACCAATGAGTCAATATCTTAAAGTTCTTCTCCTGAGCACTGCATGACATGGGCAACTTGTGAGCAAATAGAAAAGATCTATTCCAATCAGCAGGCAAGAGAAGAGAGACCTATGAAGAGCGTGATGGAGAAACCTATGCAGAGCAATGGATACGCCCTTAGACTTTGCAGCAGGGTTGATGTTGTGAAATCAAAAATTTAAAATCTGCTCTGGATGTCCAGAACATGGTTCTCCTTGAAGTGGGTCTGGAGCTGGAGATTACTCTCCTAAGAGCGGATATAAGGTGGACTACCCAGTGTCATGGGCAGGAGAGTGATAAATGTAATTGCAACCCTGGTGGTGTAGGATCCGCCACATGTCAACCAAGCAGTTAGAATGGGTTTTTAGATTTAAGGGGTTAACACATGTGATCGACATTCAGCTGTGGCCACCTGTGCTAGAGCAGGGTGTTAGCTGTATGTAACAAGGTGCCCACAAGGCTTCTATTGTAATAGAACAGCAGATTCCCTTCTTAAGGCCTTGGTGGGTGCATCATACTATTATGACCCATGTACCCAATGGTTTTAAGAGTTCAAGCTTACTAGCAGTTTCAGGACTCTACTTACTACACAAATACATGATATAATGTACAAACCAAAATATTGTTTACTTCTTAATTCATAAGCAGCTTCAAGTATACTTGAAAGCTTTTTGCATTTTCAACAACATGACAATAATGTTCTCAATCCACTTGTTTGGCAGTGACTCCATTAGTCAAAGCCCATTATGGAAGAGAAACAATAACAAACACAGAAGGTTTGAACCTAAATATAGACAGCTCTTAAGAATAGAGAAATGTGTTTGTCATAGTGCATTTACCTTTATTCACCTTTTGTAAATCTTTGCTTTTTATAATCTCTTGTCCAGTCTTACTGATAACTGAGAGCTTGTTAAGTTGTTGCTAACAGAATGGGTCCAATGACATGATCATATCAATTTTATGGTCTCCTCTTACATTGTACAGGACATAAGCAATTTATACTATACACTATTTGCATATAATGTACAGATGTCATATCATCAATAAAAAAACATATTTATTATCATTTCAGAGGCAAAATATTACAACTACAGTGACCCTCAAATATGGTTGTCTTCTCTTGGCCCCTTTTTAACTTATTGCAAACTGCCCCACAGGAACCCATGGAATCCCTAGGTTTACAGAGCAGTCTCTGAAAATATCTGCTGGTGGTTTGCAGAAAGAAATGTGATGTGAGGTTGGAGCATGGTCAGTCCAATCCAAGGTCAGAAAAAACAGTTTAATCTGAACAGGTACACAGATATGGGCTGGGGCAGGCAATGTTCAGACAACAAAGTCAATAAACTGTTTAGGCCAAATGCAAATATTGGAAACTCTCATATTTATGCTAAAAAATAAATATTGTTGCTCAGGAAATATTTTTGTTATTGGTGTACATTGCAGCACCTCCATCCCTAAGAAAAACAGCTCTACAAAGCTCAGATTATGTGCAAAACTTAGGTATAGTAATTGATAACCAGTCCAAATAAAGATTTGATTCAGCTCACCATATATACTAGAGTCTAACACGTCTTCTGGAGAGACCCGGCTTGCGAGTGAACCTCGACCCGATGATATGTTCGACAAAGAAGAAAATAGCCAGCTGCATCCAGAGACGGAAATTCCTGAAGCTTACGGTGGATATATTTAAAATTTAACTTTTATTTATCATTAGAAATGATAATAATAAGTAAATATAGTATAATTAGACAGGTCCAGACGGATGTTTCATTTATGAGTAACACATAGTTTATTATCCAGTCCAAAAATCATTATATATATGTGGTATCTGTAATATGGTTCAAGGGTTGGTATAAGATTGTGATCTGTAGTACGGGGGCACCACAAGGTACAGTTCTTGCCCCATTCCTCTTCACTCTGTACACTGCTGACTTCAGGCACAACTCATCCGGCTGTTACTTACAGAAGTACTCCGATGACTCTGCTATAGTCGGTCTTATCACTGATGGCGACGATAGGGAATTCAGAGACTTAAACCGGGATTTTGTTGAATGGTGCCAGCAGAACCAGCTCAGGATTAATGCTGGGAAGACCAAGGAGATGGTGGTGGACTTTAGTAAACGGAGAGATGCTCCGACCCCGGTGGAGATCCAAGGAACATGTATTGAGATAGTCAGGACCTATAAGTACCTGGGCGTGCTCCTCAATAATAAATTAGACTGGGCTGATCACCTGGAGGCGCTGCACAGAAAGGGCCACAGCAGACTCTACCTGCTCAGGAGGCTGAGGGCCTTCGGAGTCCGGGGGACACTTCTTAGGGCCTTCTTCAACTCTGTGGTTGCCTCAGCCATCTTTTTCGGTGTGGCCTGCTGGGGAAGCAGTATATCAACCAGGGACAGAAATAGACTTGACAGGCTGATCATGAGGGCCAGCTCTGTCCTGGGGAGCCCCTTGGACCCAGTACAGGTGGTGGGTGACAGAAGGATACTGTCTGTGGTGACCTCCATGCGGGAGAACAAATCCCACCCCATGTATGGGACCCTGATGGGACTTGGCAGCACTGTAAGCGACAGTCTGCTTCACCCCAAGTGTGAGAAGGAGCACTATCGCAGGTCCTTCCTTCCAACCGCGACCAGGCTGTATAATCTACATCAGACCAAACGAAGAGCTCTCCGCACAGAGAACTAATGATTATGAGGATGACCATGAGGTCTTCCTCTTTCTCTTCTGTTTTTCCTTAGCTGCCATGGACTCCTAGTATATCTTCTCTTCTCAGCTTATCTGTGTCTACGTCTGTAATATATTACTCTGTATTATCCTGTATCTGTATTACTATGCTGCTGTAACACGCTGAAATTTCCCCAATGTGGGACTATTAAAGGATTATCTTATCTTATCTTATCTTAAACCCACTTTTCTAAAATACACTTTAAACTTTTCTCTCATTCCAGTGCTGACAATCCAGTTCTTGTTTTTGGTCCTTGACAGACCCGAAGAAGCAAAATTTGGCAGCTGCTGACACCGTTAAGTCACATGTCTAAGTCATATGTCTGTGTGCAAGTCAGCAATGAGGCCATTACTTAATATGCTAATAAAGACATGAACAGTAGAACTGTTTGTGTGCTATTAATTCTGTTACTTTGTGTTTATCTAACTAATGTATCAAGATTATACATATATATCTAATTTATATATTTTATTATTGAGCAATATAGAAATCCAAGTAATTCCAAAGGGTTTAGTTACTTTTTCTATTAACTGTAGCTGACCCACCAAAACTTTAGAACAGAGCCCATATAAAGTCCACATGAACAATTCTCAGTGTATGTTTAGATTCATGGATTGGGGAGATAAAATGGCTTGATGTTTTGATATAGCAGCAAATTTGCAACATTCACAAAAGTAAAGATTTTCCAAGATTTGCATGGACTTTTTTCACAAAATTTTTTTGAACCAAGAAAACAATATACAAAATAATTAAATTCAATGACACACGGGTGATACATTATCTGATTGGAGTCATTGTTTTTCTTTTTCTTCTCTAGACAATCCAGACTGACATAATGACTTCTAGCTATAAGTTGTCTCTGCAAAGTTTGCCACCTAGACATCCTTGGCAGTGGAATAAGGATGAACGACAGGTGTAAGGAAGGCCTGATGAATATTATCTAACTAGAGTAGTCTGTTGTTAGCAGCTAGGATAAGCAGTAAGTGTTTCCCCGGGCCTCTTCACAGTAAGCCATTGCACTCATTTGAACATGAACATTCCTTATGTCACATTATTTAGTTCTGTACCATAATGTAGTCTGTTTTGGGAGCCAACAAGACCATTTTATAATAACTGACTAACACGCAATTTTTAGTCACCAAGTAGCCTTAGCTCAGTGTGCGATCCTTGCTTGTCCTTTTCATTGACCCATTCATTTTAATGGGCCCATATACATTAAAGATTATGGGATCCAGAAAAATGACATCTGTGCAATGTCCGTTTTTGTGAACCTGTTGTCTGGCAGCAGGGGGTTTGCTGAACACATTGTTGCAGCACAGGGAAACAATGGAGCACCTTGCACATGGTTTCATGAACAAGATATTGTCAAATTGTCTCCAAGCCATTAATCTGAACTTCTCTAAGTGCCTCTGGGGCATTCATCAAACAAAATGGTGTTAGAGCTTTCATGCGACCTTCTCTAGGGCTAGGGACAAGCCAATGACATCATTTGCTGTGTCTTGTTTTTATTGCAGATCTGCAAATACGGATAACACACTGTTGCAATATTGAACGTTTTTGCAAACATACGGCACCGATGCTGAAGACGCCACAAAAAACTGAATACTGAGCAAATTGCCCATGGTCGTATTCATGAGGGCTTAGGCCTGGTTCACATCTGTGCTCGATATTCCATTTGGGGAGTCTACTTGGGGACCTCCTGAATGGAATACTGAATGCATTATAACCTGGTGAGCAATGAAATCACATGGACCCCATAGACTATAATGGAGTCTGTGTGTTTTCTACGTGGTGTCTGTCAAGCACTACCTTCCTCTCCATATGATTCGTGCAGACACTGCGCGGAAAACACAGGGACCTCATTATAGTCTATGGGGTCTGTGTGCTTTCATTGCTCACCACGTTTTACTGCGTTCAGTATTCCATTCGGGGGGTTCCCAAGCAGACTCCCCAAACGGAATACCGAACACAGATGTGAACCTGGCCTTAGAGTCTTTACTGGCAAATAATACCAAACAGCACTTTGGGTTGCAATACAAAACTCAAACATACCATTGCAGTGCTGCAAAGTGTTTCTACTGCCAAATTCCTTGTAAGTCACAATAGACAAAAGATTAAACATTTTAAGATGACATTCCCAAATGAAGGAGAATAAGTATTCTGCCAGAAACAGTATCATCTGCCTGCAGGTGATTCTGAAAATTCATGCTTAGTCGTGTATTAAATACCTATCAAGACAAAAATTAAACAGACCATTAAATACAACTTTAGTGGATTAACATTAGGCCATTTCTCTCCATTGTCAGGTCTCTCATTTCTTTTGAAGTGAACACATTAGAAATTCATTCCCGCAGTAAGATCACTAAGCTTACATCAGACACTTCCTTAGAGATGAGATTTAGAACTCACCTTTTACACAATACTAGTGTTTCATATTCTTCTACTTTACTTCAAGCTTCTGAGTCTATTTTTTATCTCTCCACCCAGATACTTTAGAGGATTTACATAGGATTTTTAGAGTGGATTTTCATTTAGCTATATTTATATAACTTCTATAAAACTTGAATGGTGCAAGTATATTTGAAGCCCAGAAATCAAAGCTGGAATATGTGAATCCTTATGTGCAGTAACTGTGTGCAGTCTTTCACTTGTAAGCTTAGCATTTTATCCTTAAGACTTGTCTTGACTTTAATTTTCAAGACAGCAAGTTTCTGGCTGCTAGTGTGGTCAGCCATTTTAACCCTTATTTGCATTTATTAACCCTTATGGGGATAATGTCATTGTTACCTGACCACATAGTGGACATTCTGTTTCTGGTCTTTATGTTAGTTTCACTCTTGAGTGGTCCCCACCTTCATAAAATAAATAGAGACAGAATGGAGCAAGACCGATGCTACAAGGAGTCACGCATACATGCTGATATTTCATTCTGTATGGGACTGCCAAAAAAAAAGCTGTACCCTGTGCTCAGCTAGGTCTACCGGACCCAAAGAGTTAAATAGATCTGCAATGTAACACCCTGCCATGACCGCTGAGAGGTAAAAAGAAAAATTGCCCCCCTAATCTAGTCACCAGGGGTCAGTTCTCCACCTGATTAGCAGAACAGATTATCTGTAGGGTTGAGCCAATCTTGAGATTTCAGAATCGTTTTTAAATCCGATTTTTGATCATTTTCCAGCTGATCCCGATCATTAATTTTGCTCAATCGGCGATCGGGATACAATCTTTCCCGATCCTGATCGCTCAACCCTAGTTATTATATTGTAATAACTAGGGTTGAGCCAATCTTGAGATTTCAGGATTGTCATTTTCCAGCCGATCCCGTCCCAAAATTCGCTCAATCGCTGATCGGGATCCGATCTTTCCCAATCGCTCAATCCCAACTATTTGTTCTTTAGACGTGTGTAAAACAGCCCAGAGCTTGGAATTTCAAGTATAATGTTACAAAGCTTTGTTTTAATAAATGTACAATATAGTTCAATTGGTTAGGTTGTAACTAACTAATTTTTCTTACATGGATATCCATAGAAATTAAAAAGGTGGTTTTCTGGTACACATAATAATAAAATGAAAGATTAGATGAATGTATTATAACAGTTTTACTGTCCTCCCTGAGTTACATGTCCTGAGTATTTGTTTCAATCGTTGGAGATATTGTTTCTTTGCAAATTGTGGATAAACTTGAGGTCCAAAAGACTTCAATAAGTCATTCACATCATACCCACAATAGCTGTCTGTAGTTCATCCACAGCTATCCGTAGTTGCAGATCTGCGAAAAAATATGTAAGGCTAGTTGCAACCCTCTGAATAGGTCACATGATCAGCCAGACTCCTCGCTGATTCCTTGGCTGATCTAGTTTCTGGTGTTTCTTACTGAAAAGATGCCTTTTTCTCATGTAGATGATACAGTACTCTCTTGGACTGGCTTCTCTCTCAGTGATTTGGACAGAAAGTACCTATTCTAGAAAAGGAACGGAAGATCAAGAGAAGGTATTGGGTTCACCCCATGGTCTCTTAACTTCACAGGAAGGGACAGCATAGGTTCAATCAGCTCAAGAGAACATCCTGGATCATCGGGACCTCCAGTACCATTGGTCATGGTGGCAAATAAAGGATTTGGACACAAAGAAACCTAATACATATGTGTTTCACAGTATTTTATTAGTTTTATATGTATTCTAGTGAAGGGGGTGGATTTTGAACTTTCATTTATTTATTACCATTTTATTACCTCTCCCCCCCCCAACTGTATTGCAGTCTATGGGGTATAGACTAGATTACTATTGAGGTTGGTCATCAATTAGTCTCAATAATAATATTCCTATGACAGTGGACTCTGATCGCTGGCATTAGCTCTGGGAGTCTCTGCTGTATATTACAGCAAAGAACTGGAATGGTAGCTATGGTGGAGAGGACTACTATTTTATTAAACACTCCCCTCAAGGGGGAATGATTGTATTGCAATTATCCTATAAACTGCAATACAACTGTATTGCAGTCTATGGGAGATACACTACATTACTATTAAGGCTGGTCATCGACTATCCTCAATAGTAATATTTCTGTGACAGTGGTCTCTGATCACTGTCATTAGCTTCAAGTTTTTCCTGTACAATACAGCGGAGACCTAGTACTTTATCTTTGGTGGCTGCTTTGCAGCAGAGTGGACACCATCTTTAAGGACCCGCGAACTGTCGTAATTGCACAGAAGATATGTGTTAAACCTAACTGTTGGTTAAACTCAACTGTAACTAGACCTTATTTTTGGAGCAGGGTTTATATTTCATGCCTACTTCGGAAACCTGAAAACTCTAGGTAGGACCTATTTTCAGGGTAGAGCTTATTTTTGGTTAAACAGAGTATCTTTACGTACACTTTTTACACCTTGTGATATGAATATACATTTATATAAATCCAGTACAATATGTTTTTTTTGCAGAGTGGACTAAGCACAGCTGGACAGGGCTGCTCCATTTGGTTGTGATGTGTAAATGCTCGAGCTGTGTCAATCTCTTCTCTACCTGATCCTGTTTCTTCACTGTTATCTGCTTGTAACATATTGTTATAGTCTTACTACCATTGGCAGACATCATTAAATTACACTTAGGCTGTCTAATTTATACATCTGGAAGAGGAGAGCCATGGAGATGGAACATAATGGGTAATACTGTACAGTAAATATATTGATTTTTTTTTCTGTCACAGGAAGGAAACTAGGAATAGACACTAGATGTCACATACCCTTTCCAAGATTGACTATAGCTAGGTCATTGGTTCATACTTTGCAGTAATCTCAGGATTACAGATGTACAGGGATGTTGTGGCTTAGTGAGGCTCCATGTCTGCCTCAACAAAACCACAAAGAAATTAACTTTGTTGGAAGAGAAAAGCATATTCTTAAAACATTTCTTATTTACTTTGAATCAATGCATCTAATACCATTTTGGGTATGTTTAACCATGTCATAGAAAAGTAGAACATAAATTATAAGACACTGGGGGAAATTTATTAAGACTGGTCTTTCTCATGACAGTCTTAAGAAACTTTCCCCACTAGTATGAGATGTGCCAGTATTATTAAGAGGCTCTGGTCTTGTGAACCACAATTCAAAACTATGCCAGCCAGGGGTAAATTTTGGGTATAACTTATGCCAATTTATTGGCATGAGTTATAGTAAATAGGACAGGCCATGGACCACCCACTGTCTTGATGTGCCACTTCTAAGGTCCCATGTTGTAAAAAAGCAATGTTTTTGTTGCAGATTTTGCTGCATTTCTTTAAGCCAAGCTCAGGAAGGAAACATGCTTTCTTTATACTTTCCATTTTCGAGCGGAAACACGATGGACCCCTTTATAGTCTATGGGGTCCAGGGGGTCCACAGGTATCCGCGAGTAACCACTTTTTTAATCTGCTTAGGTTTCCATTCATGGGGTCCCCAAGCAGACCCCATGATTGAAAACTCAAAAGTAGGTGTGAACCTAGTGCAAATCAACCTAAGCCTAGACTACAAAGTATAACGAATTCCTCCCATTATTCTAGTTTGCAACCTAACTTTTTATTTTTGTGAACTGATGTGATGTGCTACATAAAGTGCAAGCGGTCTCTTGAGAACTAATAACAGCCATCTTTGAGAGTAGGTAAATTGTTGAAGACCTGACATATACTGTGGCATACTGTACATCAGTTGTAGGGAATGTGACAAAGCAGACGGTACATAAGCTGAATGTAAATGAACAGGAATTGAGATACAGTACTTTGTTTCTTTTCCATAAGTCCATTACTTGAATTAATTGTTCATCGGACAAGTGAAAAATGACCTTTGCGTCTTCAGTAACTGCATTTGAATGTTAACGTAATTTATTGTTACTGTCGGATCAGGCAGCTGTCACTGGAAAATAAGTGTATTTCAAATAAAACTTTTCCCTGAATTGGTTTACACAGGGGTTGACATGTCTAAAGTTGATGATATGAGTATTTGTTATGCTTACAGAAGAAATCTCATAGCGCTGTTTTTAAGGGAATTTTTTTCCATTTACCGGTATTGAAGTCAAAATGTTTGATGTTCTTACATTTGCACATTCATTATTCACAGTAATATGAAGCAGCGGGAAGCATTGTACACAAAGCTATCACTCATGGATTCTGAAAGTTTAATATGTAAAATGTTTTACTTTTTACATCTACATTTAACCACAGTATTATTTTCAAATATCAGTATGCACGGTAAACAGCGTCCCATATTATTCTTGGAAAAGTAGAGCAAACAACTTTCCTTTGTTAGAAAACCACTGTAGCTGAAATAGCCTTTATCTGTTCAATGTACAGGAGCAGGGCATAGAAAATCACAGGATGATGTTGATGCTGTTCATTATTGCAAGGTAGGGCAGAAGAAGTAAATTTATAGGCAGAATTTAGTAGCAATAGCTTGTGGTGTTTTCCCTTTGTGAGGTTTTATGTGATGGCCCTGATGTGTCTGTTTTTCTTTTTGTTTATACAATTTTTATCTCTCGGTGTTGTGGGGTTATATCCCCTATTTTTTTTAAGGATGAGATTTTTATCACATTTATATTTTCTGTATTGCATTGATTTATTTTGCTGTGTTAAGATGGGTTCACACTATCATTGTTAATGTCCGTTGCTGTCTTCTGTCATAGGATAACATAGGATAACACTGCAAAAAGGATAACACTGGATAACACTGCAAAACACTAAAATAAAGAAATCGCCCGGTCCAGATGGAATACACCCCCGAGTTCTGAGGGAATTAAGCATGGTCATAAATAGACCCTTGTATCTAATATTTAATACTACAGTAATGACTGAATGAATGTCTGTTCCACAGGATTGGTGAATAGCAAATGTGGTGCCAATTTTTTTTTAAAAAAAGGGGTGTAAATGTGAACCTGGAAACTATAGGCCAGTAAGTTTGACTTCTGTGGTGGGAAAGATATTTGAGGGCTTTCTAAGATGCTATCCTGGAGTATCTCAATGTAAATAATCTTATAACACCCAATCAGCATGGGTTTATGAGGATTCGGTCCTGTCAGACTAATCTGATCAGCTTCTATGGGGAGGTCAGTTCAAGACTGGAAATGGGTAATGCAGTAGACGTGGTATACCTGGACTTTTCAAAGGCTTTTGATACTGTTCCACATAAACGGTTGGTATGCAAAATGAGAATGTTGGGACTGGGAAAAACATATGCATTTGGGTTAGCAACTGGCTCACTGATAGGAAACAGAGGGTACTTGTTAATGGTAAATATTCACACTGGGTCACAGGACCAGTGGGGTGCCGCAGGGGTCAGTATTAGGTCCTCTCTTGTTTAATTTCTTTATTAATGACCTGGTAGAGGGTTTACAAAGCAGGGTGTCCATATTTGCAGATGGTATTAAACTTTGTAAGGTAATTAATAATGAGGAGGATAGTAGAATATTACAAGGGGATTTAAGGAAACTGGAAGCATGGGCGGAGACTTGGCAAATGAAGTTTAATGTTGACAAATGTAAGGTAATGCACATTGGTCGACGTAATAAAATGTATGTCTATGTAATTAATAGTAAATTACTGGGTAAGACTGCCAATGAAAAAGACTTAGGAATTTTGGTGGACAGCAAGCTTACCTTTAATGACCAGTGTCAGGCAGCTGCTGCCAAGGCAAATAAAATTATGGGATGCATCAAAAGAGGTCTAGATTCTCATGAAAAGGACATAGTTATGCCTCTATACAAATCACTGGTACGGCCACATTTAGAATATTGTGTGCAATTTTAGCCCCCGATATACAAGAAAAACACAAGTGAACTTGAAAAAGTGCAAGGACGGGAAACCAAAATTAATGGGTGGACTGGAGTACAACGATAGATTAACAAACTTGTGGTTATTCAGTTTAGAGAAAAGACGTCTACAGGGAGATCTAATAACAATGTACAAATACATGAAGGGACAATACAAAGAACTTTCTAAGGATATTTTTACTCCTAGGTCAGTGACAGTGACAAGAGGACATCCTCTACGTCTGGAGGAGAGAAGGTTTCACCAGAAACATAGAAGGGGATTCTTCACAGTAAGAACAACGAGGCTCTGGAACTCTCTGCCCCAGGAAGTGGTGATGGCGGATTCATTAAACAAGTTCAAAGAGGGTCTGGATGCCTTTCTTGAAGAGAAAAATATAACCAGTTATGGATTCTAGATTTTAAAGACACATTGATCCAGGGTTTTATACTAACTGCCAGATTTGGAGTTGGGAAGGAATGTTTTCCCCTAAAATGGGGCAATTGGCATGAGCCTCGGGGTTTTTTTGCCTTCCCCTGGATCAACACTGTAGGGGATTGTAGGGTTATAGGTTGGACTTGATGGACTAATGTCTTTATCCAACCTCATCTGCTATGTAACTATGTAACTATGATAACAGTATCAGACATTAACTGTTGCAGAGAACAGACAATGAGTCTGTGTCTGTTCCCATTGACACCAATGTAAACAACATGACAGACACTATCTTTCTTCATGTTGTTTACATTAGTGTCAATGGGAACATACACCGACTCAGTCTGAGTCTGTTTTCTGCAGACTCAGATGCAGACTCATGTTTTCTGCAGACTCGTGTTCGATGCTGTTATCCTTTGACGGAAGACAGTAATGGACATTAACAATGGTAGTGTGTACCCAGCCTAAGGCCAGGTTTGGTCTGGTTTTTTTTTATGAATGTTACATGGAAGTATTAATTTCCTTATGAGAACTGGGTCTATTCGCAACCGTTATTTTGTTGCTCCATTGTCACAAACCATCAAAAGATGGTCATGTTCTATTTTTGACCATTTTCATGGATCCTTCCATACACTGAAATGTATGTGGGATCCGTGAAAACGGGTGCCCTGGGGTGCAAGATGGCTGTGAAAAATGTAATGGGAGGGGCCACACAGTGGCTCAGTGGTTAGCACTGCAGCCTTGCAGTGCTGGAGTCCTGGTGTTCAAATCCCACCATGGGCAAAAAAACATCTGCAAGGAGTTCATATCTTCTCCCTGTGTTTGCATGGATTTCCATCCCAATTCCAAAGACATATTGATAGGGAAAAAATGTACATTGTGAGCTCTATGTGGGGCTCACAATCTACATTAAAAAATAAAATAAAAAAATGGCATGGGATTTGCATGAATCCTATCCACTTTGCATGTACTGTATAATGCTACGATTTTTCCTGCGGCGTTTCCCTGGCCTTAGAGGTTTTAATTCCGTAGCCTACTAGAGTGCAGCCTGTACCCCTGGTTCCCATGCTTGTCCTCTGCTCTAGTTACTCCTATGAGATTTCTGACAATGGTTATACAAGTTCTAGAGAAGTGAATGGAGAGGTTGTCATACACTGCTCTTCTAACATAGAGGTGCAAGTGGTCAGATGCCCCCCTATCAGACATTTATCCAATTCTTGTTAATGGGAAAACCCCTTTAAAGGGAATCTGTCATCAGGTTGAAACATACCAAAAAAGCAACACATTTAGATAGGTCATGATCAACTGAATGTAATACAATTTCCCCATCAAAATTCGTGCCATTTGTTGCTGACATATTCATTTATTTCACATTATGTATATGAGCATTCCCACACTGCTGTAACCCACCAGAGTGAACGCAGAGCGAGGTGAGATTTCACCATAGTTCTCTGGCTCTGTCACTCAAAGAAAGGAGATAGGATGGAGGGTGTATTGGGGCAGCGTGGGGCATAGTAGTGTAGTGCAAAGTAGCCATCCTCGGTGCTCAAGACTGCTCATTTGCATGTGATCATGGGAAGAATATGCAAATCTGTCTTCCATGATGTAATTAGGAAGTCAGAAGCTGCCTCATTGTTGCAAACCAATAGAGGGCGCTCACTGGAATGTGCAAGCTTGTCTTCCCTGATGTAGTTAGGATGATAGAATTCCAGTGAAATAACCCAATAAAGGTTTGCTCCCTTTAGCATCATGCCCGACCTTCCAAGAGGCCTTTATTTTACAATGACGCTGGGATTATTACCAGGTATAGTCTCTCAATCGAGCTGGTAATAATCCCAGCGTCATTGCAAAATAAAGGCCTCTTGGAAGGTCGGGCATGATGCTAAAGGGCCCTCTATTGGTTTGCAACAATGAGGCAGCTTCTGACTTCCTAATTACATCATGGAAGACAGATTTGCATATTCTTCCCATGGTTCCTTGCGAAGTGAAGTGCTAAAGGCTTAAAAAGTCTCCACACACCTATATGGTGGTCTCTCCCTAAGGAGTGACAATATCCCCTTAACCATTTGCATGTGGTGAGTTAAATGAATAGTGTATCTCAGCTACATAGGCACACTTTAAGGTTACCCTGGCCTATCTGACTATGTTGCTGGTTTAATATGCTTCACCCCAGTGACAGAATCCCTTTAAGTATCCTATACACATATTATGTTTTTGCACTTCCCATCCCGAGATTTGCTTTTAGAAGCCAAAACTGTGGCTTCATTAAATTTAATGAAGCAACTTAATAAGGGATCCATTTAGGATAAAAGGCCTGCTGTAGTACACGGAGTAATTTAAAATCAACACCATAGCTTATTTAGAAGAGAAAATGCAATTTTAATTGGTGCGCTAACCTTAACTCTATATCCAGTCTTCTATGTGTACACTTACAGTTGCTCTTTATGGGTTTGGTAAATCTTTTTGAAATATAAAAACAAGACAAATTGAAGCCTATAGAAGATAACCAGTAATGGACTTTTAATATGAAACGGAAATAGAGGAAAAAAATGTTCTATTTATGGCTGAAGAAACAGACACGCAGAATAATCTAACACATAAATTCATTAAAATGCAATTATGGAGATGTGAACGAAAGTTGCACAATTATTCTCTGTAACTATAGATAATTACTGTAGCAAGTTGCCAAACGCAGGCCAACTCAATGAATTAGGTCAGAGATTACAGCTGTAGAAGACATTTTATCAAAGCGTGCAATGATGAGAGCACAAGAAGAAAAGAAATAGCAAATGGCGAGCCTGCTTTGGCCAGAACAGATTGAACACCCTTAAAAGTCTAGTATGTATACAGATGGAGGATTAGGTTTTCCCTCATTCCTCCTTGTACTTGAATCTTTCATGCTGCTTCTTTGTGCTGAAAGAAAAGGATAGGATTTATTGTGTGCCTGAAATTCATTATTTCTTTTTAGCTATATTTACCACAGCAGACTTCTCATCTTGTGTATTTGCCAAGAACAGGCTGACAGATAAAAACATGACACAATTGATATTATATAATCGACGAGCCTTGTCATAACATCCTGCAAAAACCCCTAAGATGGTGAACTAATACACGTCTCTAATAATGAGGCCTCATATAGGTTAAAGGGAGTCTGTCAGCAGGAAAATTGGTATCAAACTAATGACAGTCCCTTGTAGGGCTGCTTCTATACTTTCCAAAGATGCCTTTCTTATTCTGCATTGCAGCACCATTTTTATTGAAAATCAGCCTTTTATTATTATTATTATTATTATTATTATTATTATTATTATGCAGATTAGCTTTAAAGGGCATTTCTTCTCCTGCCAGGGATTCACTCTTTACTCTAGATAATCACCCTCAACTCCGCCCCACATGGTGCAGTCATTAGTACCTTCTTCATGGAGTCGCTGGATACCTTATGAATAGAGATGAGCGAACACTGTTCGGATCAGCCGATCCGAACAGCACGCACCCATAGAAATGAATGGAAGCACCTGTGATGCTGACTTTGCCGGCGGCCGGCCGGCGTCACAGGTGCTTCCATTCATTTCTATGGGTGTGTACTATTCGGATCGGCTGATCCGAACAGCGTTCGCTCATCTCTACTTATGAAGTAGAAAACACCAAGAGTTTTGTACAAATACCCAGTGGAATTATTTACTAAAATCTAGATCAACCCCATTTCCAAAAAAGTTGGGATGCTGTGTAGAACAAAAGAAGAATGCAATAATTTGCAAGTCTCATAAAACATATTTTATAGATGGAACACAGAACATATCAGAAATTGAGGTTAGTAATTTTTTCTTCCATTTTATTGAATAAAATTAACTCCTTTAAAAATTGATGGCTATAAAACATCTCAAAAAGATGGGACAGGGCCATTTCTACCATTGTGTAGCATTCCCTCTTCTGGAAATGTCTGGGAAGTGAAGAGACCAATTGCTGGAGTGGAATGCTGTACAATTCGTGTCTGATCGAGGATTCTAGCAGGGCAAGAGTTCTAAGTTTTCTTTGCCAGATTTGTCATTTCAGAATGTGCCAAATGTTTTCTATTGCTAAAGTGTCAGGACAAAGCCATGCTGTTGTTGTGGATGCAGTATGTGGTTTAGCATTGCCTTGCTAAAATATGCAAGGTCTTCCCTGAAAGAGACATTGTCTGGATAGGAGTGAATGTTGTTCTAAAACCTCTATATACTGCTCAACATTGATAGTGCCACTCAAGATGGGTAATGCCATAGGCAGTAATGCAACCCTAGGCTTTTGGAATGTGCTCTGATAACAAGCTAAAAGTTCCCTCTGAATCTGTTGAAGATATTATGTAATGTGGATAGTGAGATATTCAAAGTCTTTGCACTTTTAGATTGACGAATATTCTTCTGAAATTGTTCCAGAATTATTGGACACAACTTTTCCAGATTGGTAAACTTGGTGATCTTTGCTATTGAGTATCTCTGCCTCCCTAACATTCTCTTTCTATACACAGTCATGTCCACCTTACTGTTTTTCACTCATAGCACTTACTTATTATTATTATTATTATTATTATTATTATTATTATTATTATTTATATAGCACCATTAATTCCATGGTGCTTAACATTTGGGGGTTACATACAAAACACAAAATATACAGGCAGATATAAAACTAACAGTGACCGACTGGCACATTGATCTTTTGTTAACACTGTCCCAGCCTTTTTGACATCTGTTACTGCAATTAAATTCCAAGTTCGTTTTTCAAATGACAAGATAAAATGCCTAACTTTTAACTTCATGATGTAATGAGGAAATCCGTTAGCAAGAAACTGGATTTTTTTAACCTGGATATTCAGTGTTTTGTTTTTAATGAAACCAAACAATTTGGGATTTGTGTAAACTAAAGCAAGTGGATTATAATGCTATTATTAGTGGTGGTCCCACTTTTACTTCAAGTATAGACACTTTTGAAATTTCAATGTAGCATCAGAGAGGTTAAGCCACTGGAGTCTAGTGCCTGCGGCATTAGAGCAATGTAATATTATGATTCTGAGTGTTAAAGAGGACCTTTCATGTCCTCATGCATATGCGGTTTTATATGCTGCTAGAAAGCCGACTGAATTCAGCACACTGTCGGCTTTCCCATTATGTGCCCCAGAGCAGGAGATATTGGTACCATTAATTTCATCACCAATCTCTTCCCACTGTCAGAAAGGTGTTCCTGATAGTCTAGCATCATCTTTGGCCCTTGAGTAATGCCCCCCTTTCCCCCGACAGTACTCGTCCATAGCCTTCTACTTTCAGAGGGGGTGTTCCCTACTGCCGAGCAATGACGCTGAACTCTGAGGAACGTTTTTCCCCCATAACAGTCTATGGACAAGTTCCTTGTGGATCAACGATGATGCTAGACTGTTAGGAACGCCCTTCTGACTGAGGAGGGAGATCAATCCCGAAACTATTGGCACCAACATCTCCTGCCCCAGGACATATAACGGGAAAGGCTTTCTAGTAGTATATAAAACCGCATATGCATAAGGACATGAAAGGTCCTTTTTAACTGAATGCTCAGTGCAAAGTAATAGTAAGGTATGAAGCGTGAAGGGGTTAAAGGATTAAACAGTCGGGTTCGAAGTGTCCTCTAATCCCTGCCATTAATCTTTTCAGTTTCTTTATCTGCACGATCACGATCACACACATACACGTGGGAATGCGGGAAATGGTCGCTTGACCCTGACATAAATGATGGAGTTATTCCTATTTGTGCATTTGATAATATTTTTCGGCTCAACTTACTTTTTAATTCATAATCGGATTTGTGTTTTAAACATTTCTGTATTATTTCCTTCCTTGCTTGTCAGCCTATTATTAAATATTTATTTTTGTTAAACTTGAAGAAAAGAACACGATCAGCAACAAGGGCAACGGAAAAAAAATAAAATCCAAATTGTCAGTTTATGAAAAAAGTGTAGCCCAGTCCGAGCGAATCATTCCACAATAATGCAGCAGTGAGAGCGCAGTGACAGAAGTATATTACATGCATAAATATTCCTGGCAGATAAATAACTGCTTTATACGACTCTGCTTATGGATGCTGCTCTCTTTGGGCCTGCTTTGGAATTATCAGTCAGATATATCAATGCATGTCAAGTAAACAAGTACTTTGTGCAATGAGCCACATTGCTTTTTTTACTTAACTCCTCATATCCCTTCTCAACAAGCTGTTGGCAATATATTATGCTGTAACAATTATTGTTAGAAGATGTTTCTTGGATGACATCAATTATAAATTGCATAATCAGTTGGATGGCATTAGAGAAAAATCTAATCTGAATGTTTTACTGAGTTATAAATAAGACATTAAAGGACTTCATCATATTACACTGCACTGTAAGGAGCTGCTAAGATAATTTAATACATAATCTACTCAGGGTTTCAGTAACATAAGTTGGGGGTTTCACTGTTTAACCCCTTCCCGCCGATGGCATTTTTTGATTTTCGTTTTTCGTTTTTGACTCCCCTCCTTCTAAACCCCATAACTTTTTTATTTCTCCGCTCCCAGAGCCATATGAGGTCTTAATTTTTGCGGGACAAATTTTTCTTGATGATGCTACCATTAATTATTCTATATAATGTACTGGGAAGCAGGAAAAAAATTCAGAATGGGGTGGATTTGAAACGGTGTTAAAAATTTTTTTTTCTAAAAGTCGCCATATTCCGACGGCCGTAACTTTTTTATACATAGGTGTACGGGGATGCATAGGGCGTCTTTTTTTGCGGGGCCGGGTGTACTTTTTAGTTCTACCATTTTCGGGAAATGTTATTGCTTTGATCACTTTTTATTCAAATTTTTATCAGAATCAAAACAGTGAAAAAACGGCGGTTTGGCACTTTTGGCTATTTTTCCTGCTACGGCGTTTACCGAACAGGAAAAATATTTTTATAGATTTGTAGAGCGGGCGATTTCGGACGCGGGGATACCTAACATGTATATGTTTCACAGTTTTTAACTACTTTTATATTTGTTCTAGGGAAAGGGGGGTGATTTGAACTTTTAATACTTTTTATATTTTTTTATATTTTTTTTTACTTTTTTTTTTTTATTTTTTTTTTGCATTTATTAGACCCCCTAAGGGTGTTGAACCCCAGGGGGTCTGATCAGTAATGCAATGCATTACAATGCTAATGCATTGCAATGCATTGCAAAAAATCATCATCTCTTTTGCAGGCTGCATACACCAGACTGCAAAAGAGAGAATTTGCAGACCGGCTGGGAGCCTTTAACAAGGCTCCCGGCTGTCATGGCAACATGATGTCGGCCCTGGAGCATGCTCCAGGAGCCGGCGATCCCTGCCAAAATGGCGGCGCCCATGCGCCGCTGGGAAAATGGCGCCTCCGGCGCCTTTTACAGCAGCGCCGGAGGGGTTAATGCCTCCGATCGGTCCGGGGACCAATCGGAGGCATTAGAGCCGGTTGTCTACTGCTTAAAGCAGTAGACACCCGGCGGCTATGACGGCCGCCCGGCTCCCGGGCGGTCGCCATAGTTACAGACCCGACACGCGCCGTACTATTACGGCGCATGTCGGGAAGGGGTTAATTGTTTGTTTTTTTTTTTTGTTTTTTTTTGCTGTTTTTCTGGTATTTTGCCTAATCCTTAGTCCAAAATAAAAGCAAACCAAAAATATTACACGTACAAAATACAACCAACATTCTTAAAATGCTATATATATATATATATTTCTTTTTTTATGTAGATTGCAAGCCCCGCATAGAGCTCACAATGTACATTTTTCCCTATCAGTATGTCTTTTTGGAATATGGGATGGAAATCCATGCAAACACAGGGAGAACATACAAACTCCTTGCAGATTGTTTTATGCCCTTGGTGGGATTTGAACACCAGGACTCCAGTGTTGCAGGGTTGCAGTGTTAACCACTGAGCCACCGTGTGGCCCCAAATGCTATATATTTTTACATATATTTTAACCGCTTTCCCTGGAGGCATTCTGGGCCTAACCCTTCGTTGACATCTGTGTTTGGTAATCCATTCCGGGGGAGTCTACATGGATTGTTGCAGAGCTACAAATTATGTTCATTTTTTAACATATTTTATTTTTTTGATTTACAAAACTTATTTGGGGAAAATACTTTAGTTTGTTTTTAGGGTTGAGCGACTGGGATCGAAAAAGATCGGACCCGATCGGCGATCGAGCAAATTTCACGATCGCAATTGGGATCAGCTGAATATGTTCAGAAAACGGTTTTTGAAATCTCAAGATTGGCTGAACCCTAAAAGTGACTTTTTCCATAGAGAAGCATTGACTAGGGTTGAGCGATCGGGAAAGATCAGATCCCAATCGGTGATCAAGCAAATTTTACGATCAGGATCGGGATCGGCTGTAAAACGATCGGAAAGCGAATTATAAAATTGATCCTGAAATCTCAAGATCGGCTCAACCCTACTTGTTTTATTTTTAGAAAGGTCTTTGTATTTTAAAATAAAACTATTGAATATTTATTAAGTATTTATTAGTCCCACGAGGGCAATCATTACTTACATAATGCAATGTACTATGCTGTCAGTGAAAAATTGACAGGCACACACAGATTGCATGTCTCAGGGCATTAAATATCCAAAAGGGACAAGGCTGATGGTCCATATTGGATGTTTGTGGTCTACAGACCATCAGACTACATTAGAAATAGGCTTGAATCAGTAATACAAATCACTACATGGACTCTGAAAACTTCCAGAAATCATTGTCTTGAAACACAGTTTGCAGTACAATCCAAACATGCAAATTAAAGAAGTCATATATCAACACAATTCAGAAACTCTGAGTTACTGATTAAAATATACCAAGACAAGGAAAAGAATTGTATTTGTTGGGGTGCTGATGAGTGACAGACAAAGTCCCCTCCCTGTGAAATGGCTTAGAAGCTGCTTTCTTTTAACGTTATTAAATATTATTAATAATAGCATTTCAGCAGATGCACAGCTATGATTACGGACTTCACTCAACATGAGACACCATAAGAAGGCGCAGGGTACAGGGTTCAAGCCATTTAACAACTAATTTAAAAAGGCATATTAGGAGTTTCTAAGAAAGAAGTGAGTGAAGGAGCTCCAAGAATACAGTGAAGCCTGTACAGTCAATCCAGGCATTGAACTGGTCAGATTGAAGTCCAGACCTTTCACCAATAGAAAACATTTGCTGTATTATGAATCTGGCAATGCAGACGCAGCGCAGTTGACCAGGTACAATCCTACTGCAGACAAAAATGGGGCAATATTTTTCTCAAAAAACCCCCCAATCTCAGCGAGATTTAGTGATGAATGTTCAGGGATATTACAAAATGTAACTGATTAAAAACTGGAAAAGTTTATTTCTGTATTGCAAAGAACAAAGTAGTCAGCGGCACTACTGCGGCAACGCTTGTATTCACAATCTTGTGTCAGTATTGGCAAAAATTCCCGGCTGCAACAGCCAAAAAACCATGGAATAAATTAAATCCCAGGGTGGTGCTCACTGTGAAAAAACCTAGACAGGCAGTGACATATCGATGTGAAATGTAGAAAACAGGGCACTCACCCGACACGGGATACATAAAACATTCGTTTTTATTTCATCCTCTTAAAAAAAGGTCAAACCTTGACCATCGGGGTACAGAAGACGAAATGATGCAAAGAAACAAACAGCGACGATCGTTTCGTGCTTAGTGCACTTCGTCAGGCTTCCTTCAACTGCTAGCAACATCATTGATTTATCCTGGATAAATCAATGATGTTGCTAGCAGTTGAAGGAAGCCTGACGAAGTGCACTAAGCACGAAACGATCATCGCTGTTTGTTTCTTTGCATCATTCCATCTTCTGTACCCCGATGGTCAAGGTTTGACCTTTTTTTAAGAGGATGAAATAAAAACGAATGTTTTATGTATCCCGTGGCGGGTGAGTGCCCTGTTTTCTTTATTTCTGTATTCTTTCATCAAATATTCCAACTTTTCTCATCTAATCCCGAGAAAAGGTAAAATGATGCAATTGAATGTGGATCACAAGATGACATATGCTGAGTACTGATAGAGTAATGCTGACACTGAGCTGCGAAACCCTTGACATTAATTACTTTTGTTTCTGTGAAATTGAGCTTGTTTATTTTAATCAAATATAACACAAATTTACATTTTATTGAATTCTCTCTGACAAATCTACAGTGAATAATTTCAGGCTTGTTTGTGGCAAAAAGCACTTCCTGTGAGCTCAGTGAGTTCATGAACAGTAAAGGGATTCACATGTAGGGACTGTATAATGGAGCACCATAATGTAGCACCACTAAGGTGCTGGAGTTATCCTGATAACCTGGCCACCCAAAATATAGTATTCCATTTTAACAGAAAAGGGAAATGGGCTTTTAATATAAAACTTTTATTAGTCACATCATATTGTAGCACAAGAAAACCAAGGGCCAGATTCATAATGTATAATATAACTGAAAGGTATATTCAGGGGCACAGAATAAAATCTATCTAGTCCTTAGGGGGAAGAGAAACACAAAATTCAGTTCCTACTCAGACGGTATGTGTATGAAGCTCGGTTGACATCTGCGTGTGGGCCATTTCGTTCACCAGTGGCGTAACTACTGGGGTAGCAGGGGTAGCAGCTGCCACAGGGCCAGGACATTAAGGGCCCGGTGACAGCCGCTACCGCTGGGTTTTTTATTCTTAATAGGCTGCTACCAGCTGGAGTTACTCCACATGCCCCACAGACCCCTGAGTATTATGATCGGAGGCCCGGAAAAGGTAAGAGAACATAAAAAACAGTGTTACTTACCTCTCCGCGCTCCAGACAGGCTTCAGGCCTAATTGTGTGACGTATCTGTCGTCACATGATCGGGACCTTCATCCCAGGTCATGTGACGTTCGAATGGACTTCAGCGGAGCCGGAGATAAGTAAGTGACAGTGTTTTTTATGTTGGTATCCTCTCTCAGTCTCCGATTAATATACTCTGGTGTCTGAAACCAGAGTATAATAATTGTTCATGGGTGTCCACAGTGGGGCATAATACTGTGTGCAGGGGCCACTCTAGGGCATAATACTGTGTACTGGGGCCACTATGGGGCATAATACTGAGTGCAGGGGCCACTCTGGGGCATAATACTGTGTACTGGGGCCATTATGGGGCATAATACTGTGTACTGGGGGAATTATGGGGCATAATACTGTGTGCAGGGGCCACTATGGGGATAATACTGTGTGCAGGGGTCACTATGGGGCATAATACTGAGTGCAGGGGCCACTCTGGGGCATAATACTGTGTACTGGGGGAATTATGGGGCATAATACTGTGTGCAGGGGCCACTATGGGGATAATACTGTGTGCAGGGGCCACTCTGGGGCATGATATTTTGTACTGGGGCAATTATGGGGCATAATACTGTGTGCAGGGGCCACTATGGGGTATAATAGTGTTTACTGGGCCACTATGGGGCATAATACTGTGTGCAGGGGCCACTATGTGGCATAATAGAGCGCGCAGGAATGTGGAAGTGGGGGAGGTCGGTCGGTTGAGGTCTTCGAAGTCGGTGTCGATGGGGGAGGGGGGGCATGTCAAAAGTTCACCAAGGGGGCCCTGCCATAACTAGTAACACCGCTGCCGTTCGCCTATCTGCGTGAAATATGCACTTATATTCAAAAAGTTATATTTTAAAAGCCCATTTCTCTTTTCTGTAATACACAGTAGGCTAGCATAGACTGAAGCTCTGTGTTGTATGAATCCAGTTTAGATTCCTTGCCTCCAAAAATTTTTGGGAAAAAAGATTTTTTGGCATTAATTATATGGTAGACTATGTTGTTTATACGCATAAATTATATAATAGACTAGTTTAATAGTTTTTCATGCACACATTACCTCTAAAACAACTAACTATACCAAATTAATAAGCAGAACATGGCAGTAGAGGATGAGAGATAATACACAGTTAGGAACCTAGTAGAGATGTTCTTTGAAATAGCACTCCAATAGAAAAATTTTGTTCCCTCTCCCCTGTTTGGAAATGAGCCTGTGTATAGTGTAATGTTATTGAATAACGCACTGATCGATTTATGGTAAAGGAATTCCCTTTGAATCCCTGGCCTCCTATCTGCTCTTTTAATGCACAGTGTTTCCATTATGAACAGGAGTTCAAACTCACAAGTATATTAGAGCCTCCATATGATTGAGCCTCTTATAGGCCTGCATTGTGAATTTGAGTGTCTGCCCATATTCTAAACATTGTGTGGAGAGGAGATCAATGCTCCAGAGGGAAGCACATAGCTTAACAATAAATCAAGTAAGTTATTCAATAACAATGCACTACTTACAGGCTCATTTGCAAGCTGAGGATAAAAAAAATTACTGAAGTGCATGTTTCAGAATAAAAAAATAGATTTTACATAGTAAATTTATAGATCTGATCAAGAAAGGACCTTTTAAGAAGAGAGGGACAGAAAGAGTTGACTATGGACTATAGAGATTTGAATGGACTATATATCCAATACAAAGTCGGTTGAAAGGATTTCAGGTTTGTATGCTTTGTATTCATTTAGGATCCATGTTTACTCAACTACTAGTCAAATAGTCTTTCACAGCTTTTCATATTAAAAACAAACTTGGTTTCTAACATCATTTTGTTTTCTGTTGTATTCAACATAACTTTAAAATGTTTCAGTTTATTTAAGTGTAAAATGGCTTGTTTTAGTTTTATCACTTTGGGATACATACTGTACAATATACTGACAAACTTAATATTTTTACAGGCAAAAAAGAAAATAAACAGCAATTCTGTAAATATTAGGGTTTTGTTTTTTTGGGTATTGTTTTATGGTAATAACTGTGCAATGTAAATAAATATATTCAGTTGGTCAGTAATCAGAATGATTTCCGTGACATCAAATTTATATATTTTTTGGGATATTTTAATATTTTTGTACAATGAGAAGATATCTAATTTTATTTTTTTTTTCATAGTCTAACTGTGTAATGGCTTAGGTTTTGCAGAATCAGTTACAGTAACATTTTAACTTAAAGTAACATTGCAACTTTTTGACCATTTTATTGTGTATTTTTTTGTTAATCATTACTACGTGGGATAAATAATATGATAATGTTATAGTTCAGATCGTTTCAACAAAACCAATTATGTATATTTTTTATCTATTTATTCTTTAACATTTATAAGTATTTTCAAGTGTATGGGTTTTTGTGTTTTTTACCTTTTCAGTAAATCTAGCATCAGGTGAATGATTAAGTATTTTGTTAAAAAACATGTAAGAGTATAGATATGGAGATGGTTTTAATCCACTAACTCTAGAAATTGCAAATTGTATCTGATCTGATCAGAGAGTTCCTTGCTCTTCTTCCTTGTTAGATTTATCAGTTATCTCATTTTGCCATGCATCTGGATAAAAACACTCTGGAAATGTAATTAGGCAATCTATATTATTTCTATTAATTTTGCAATTACTCAAGCAATATCTCTAGAGAAGAACACAGTGTTTCATGAGGCACCCTACAGAGAGATCAGTATTACTCTATGTGCCACTATACAGTCTCAGTTTCTGTGGCCAGACGCTGCTCCCCTTCTTGGGTTCTTGAAAAGCCATCTTGATAAGTACGGAAGTCAGTTTGATGCAACTTCCGGTCCAGGCACTGAACGTGGTTCTTTCCCTTCTGGCATGGTGGCCATCTTGGAAGTGGTGGAAGATGGACGCAGCAAGAGATGCAGAATCACACCATTGTAGCCATTGTTATGTCTCCTAAATCACTCCCACCTTTTAGTGCCTAAAAACATTTAAAGAGGTAAGGGCTTGTTTACATCTGCGCCCGATCTACGTTCTGCAGGTTTATGTTTCCTGCACAAAACAGAGGCAGGAGACGGAAACCTGCAGGACTCTTTCATACCCATTCATTTGAATGGGTTTGAAAGATGTCCAGCTGTGAGCGGCGGTGAGCGTTTTATGCTCTCCACCGCAAAACTAGTTTTTTAAAATCAGACACAGAGTTGGACATGAAGTACTCTGTGTCCGGTTTTAAAAAACGATTTCGCGGCGGAGAACATAAAATGCTCACCGCCGCTCACGGCCGGACCCGCTCTGACAGCTTTCCGTCTTCTGCATGCAGAAGATGGAAAGCTGAGAACGGAGACCCGAACACTAGTGTGAACCTAGCGTCAGTAAAAAGCATGATTGGCTGTGTATGTTCATTGCTGTGGTTATCCCCAAGTTTCCAAGGGCCATGTGAGTCCCCTATGGAGGTTTAGTCTTTATTTTTTTTTGTATGTCAGTATGTCTTTGTAGAATTGGAGGAAATCCACACAAACACGGGGAGAACATACAAACTCTTTGCAAATGTTGTTCCTGGCAGGATTCCAACCCAGGACTCCAGAGCTGCAAGACTGCAGTGCTAACCACTGAGCAATTATGTTGCCCCTGAGGGTTAGTCTTTAAGGCTAAGGCCTCACATTGTGGAAACGCAGCTTTTTTTCTTGCAGATTGAGTTGAGATCGCAGATTTTTTTGAGCCAAAGCCAGTAGAAGGTAGAAGTATAAGAGCCTCCTATATATTTTCTATTCCTTTTGTAGCCATTCTTGGCTTTGGCTAAAAAAAAAAAAAACGCAACAAAATCTGCAACAAAAAAAGCTGCGTTTCCACAACGTGGGGCCTTAGCCTAAAAAATTGTTTTGACAGTTGTAAGCAAACAGGTTTATCTAGAACAACTTAACGATGGTCAAAAAATGACAATAATCACACCAGAATATAATAAAATAATAATTGTTTAATAAGTGAAAGGAGATAATACTTAGTTGTAAAACAAATATACAATAGTAGACAAAAAGCGTCAGCTCTCTGAAATCTTAAAATATAACTTTTATTTTATAGGAGAATATGCAAATCTGTCTCCCAAGATGTAAACAGGGAGACAGTGCCTGTTTGCTGCCCTCTATAGCAAGCAACCCTGAACAACATGCCCGACTTCCCAGAAGCCTTTGCTGCATGATGCGAGGTTATAACCAAATCAGTTTCTCAGCTACGGACGGCACCGTTTCTGTCTCTTTGGACGTCATCAGCGCAGCACAGAGAGAACTGATTTGGTTTAAGTGAGAGGCTGTGAGACCAGATTGTGGGGATAACGTCACTCCTTAGGGAGAGACCACCTTCTCAGGTGTGTGGAGACTTATAGCCGTAGTTGCTCCACTGCAAAGGAACAGGCGAGAATATGCAAATCTGTCTCCCAAGATGTAAATAGGGAGACAGTGCCTCTGTTTGGTTATAACCTCGCATCATGCAGCATCATGATGCGCATCATGATCATATGTCTATGATCATGATGCTGCATGATGGTTATAACCTCGCATCATGCAGCAAAGGCTTCTGGGAAGTCGGGCATGTTGTTCAGGGTGCTTGCTATAGAGGGCAGCAAACAGAGGCACTGTCTCCCTGTTTACATCTTGGGAGACAGATTTGCATTTTATTTCATAATGAGTATAATAAAAAAATACAAACATAGGAAAAAAGTGCAGAAAAAAAGACATGAAAAAACAAAGAAAAACCTTAAAAAACTCCAACACGTTTCGGAAGTACATGTTCCTTAGTCATAGCAATACTTAGTTATGGTTACAAATGATACAGTACTGAATGCAGAGCCCCATTATATATAACTAGCTTTTACCCGCGACTTCGTCTGCGGTGTTTGGAGAATTGGGTGGAGACAGACATGTGAAACTGTCAGAGCATTTGAGAAATATTGCTATAGAAATCTTTGTATTTTTGGATATTTTTTTTTTTTTAGGTCAGGTGGTAGATGGTAAACTTGAAATGTACATACTGTATTCGTGAGCGTGGATTTTCAAGTTAATATATGTCTATATACCACATTGTAGGATTTGTTATTTTCTGCCAAGACATGTAAGTTTTCAGGGATGGATACGCGGGAGCAAGCGACATAAAGCTGACCATGAGAGAAGCACGGTGTGGCTAAATGTATTCCTGCCACTTTTAGTGTTTGTCCTTGGGACTTATTAATAGTCATTGTAAATGCCAACTTGAGTGGAAATTGGAGTGTTTTAAATTGAAATTGCAAATTAGTTGGTATAATTGGTATTCGGGGGATCAAGACGCTTTCACCTTTAGCTGCTCCTGTAAGTATAGTGGCTTCAATGACATTTTCCCCCAGCTGTGTGACACGTAGCCTTGTGCCATTGCATAATCTGGGTGCATCAAGATTGCGCATGATCAGAATTGGGACTCCAAGCTTTAGCTTGAGTGTATGGGAAGGCACGCCTGGTAATTCCAAGGTGTTAAGGAATTCGACAGGGTAATTTGTGCTTTCGTCAGTGGTCATGACTGTGTCTATTGATTTGTATACTTTTGAGTCACCGAGTAACTGTTGTAATATCTTGTGGTTAATTTTATTGACAGAGTCATTTTTCGGTGATAGCACTGCTCTTTCGCATAACCACTGTTAGTTGTTGATATTGTCTTGTAAGTGTGGGAAGACGTGTGATATTAGTTGGTCTTCTGTGGTGACTGGATGGCAAAAATCCGGTGAAAATTCAATAAGCCCATCTTAGTCTGTTGGGAGTCTTCAGTAGGCTCCCGGCTGGGCGCGGAACAGGTCGGCTCCTGCGAGTTCGCAGACAGGAGCCGGTCTGCAACGTAGAAGATATGGGGGGGGGGGGGGTTAACTGTTCATGCCTGCAGTCAAACAGCATTTTGATTGCAGGCATGTTACTATTGAAGGTATGGGGGGGGGGGGGTTTAAGTGTGCATGCCTGCAATCAAAGTACATTTTGATTGCAGGCATGAGGTATACCCGGCAAGCAAAGGAGATTGCATGTGTCTTACTATCGCGGCTGGTGTTAGGGCAGCCGCGATGGTAAGATGTGAATGAGCGTGCTCGGAGACGGGAATATGCTGGCGGCTGGAAGCGAAACAGGTCGGCAGGCAGGAGCTGGCCTGCGTATGAAAGGGTGGGTGGGTTAATGGCGGCCATGAGCAGCGGGGCTCCACGTGTGGCGGAGACCCGGTTGCTATGGTCACCACAGGTTAGGAATGCAGGAAAGTGGCCGCCGTGAGGTGGAGCGTGGCGGGGGATGTGGCGGTGGGCCGTGATGGTTGAGATGGTCGTCCCGTACGCCGTGGGGCACTGTGGAAGAGCTTGTGAGGTGTTTTTTTTTTATTTTTGAGGGGGGAAGTGGTGTTGTAGGCCGGAGGTGATGTGATGTGCCGGATGGCCGGGCAACTGTGGTGAAGGACAGAGGAGGAAGAGCAGGGCAGCTTATGTGTGTGCTGCGAACTTACCGGTGAGTGTGCAGACAGTGAAGAAAAGTTGCCGGGTCGGGGCTGAGTGGCGGTGCGGGCCAGACTGTATGTGCGCTCTGCGGTCTGATGTGTGCTGTGCGGGCCAGACTGTGTGAGGGAACTGTGCGTGTGGCGTCATCAGTGAATCAGTGAAGTGCAGTTGGTGTGAGTGGCCAAGCGGTGGCGCACGGCTGATAAGAGAAGATGGCGGTGGCACGTGGCTGATGAGAGAAGATGGCGGTGGCAGAGCGGGACCTTTGTTTTTGGGGTTATGTGAGTGTGTAAGGTGTGGAAATACATGTAAATGTGATGGAGTGGGGTTAGGGCTACCGTAGAGGCAACAATATGGAGTGTGGAGGTATTTTGGGGCCGGAAATGCAAGGAAGTGTGTGTGTGGGGCTAGGAGTCTTACTTTTGGGACTGTCCTGCTAAGGAGCCATGTTGTTTAGAAGCACGAAAAGTAGCCTAGGTTTCAATCGCAAGGAATAACTATGTTTCTGGAAAATTTTAGGGAAATCCGTCCAGCCGTTTTAGCGTGATTGAGGAACAAACATCCAAACATTCAAACACACAAATTAGTAGGATATACTGCAATATTACCTCAGGATATATACAGCTACAGAGTCCTCTCATGTATTTACTACACACTGCTGATATATATATACTGCAATATTACCTCAGGTTACATACAGCCACAGAGTCCTCTCATGTATTTACTACACACTGCTGAGATATATATATATACTGCAATATTAACTAAGGATATATATAGCTACAGAGTCCTCTCATGTATTTACTACACACTGCTGATATATATATATATATATATATATATATATATATATATACACTGCAATATTACCTCAGGATATATACAGCCACAGAGTCCTCTCAAGTATTTACTACACACTGCTGATATATATACTGTATACTGCAATATTGCCTCAGGATATATACAGCTACAGAGTCCTCTCATGCATTTACTACACACTGCTGATATATATATATATATATACTACAATATTACCTCAGGTTATATACAGCCACAGAGTCCCCTCACGTATTTACTACACACTGCTGATATATATATATATATATATATATATATATATATATATATATATATATATACACTGCAATATTACCTCAGGATATATACAGCCACAGAGTCCTCTCATGTATTTACTACACACTGCTGATATATATACTGTATACTGCAATATTGCCTCAGGATATATACAGCTACAGAGTCCTCTCATGCATTTACTACACACTGCTGATATATATATATACTACAATATTACCTCAGGATATATACAGCCACAGAGTCCTCTCATGTATTTACTACACACTGATGATATATATATATATATATATATATATATATATATATATATATATACTGCAATATTACCTCAGGATATATACAGCCACAGAGTCCTCTCGTGTATTTATGACACACTGCTGAGAGAGAGATATATATACTGCAATATTACCTCAGGATATATACAGCTACAGAGTCCTCTCATGTATTTACTACACACTGCTGAGATATATATATATATATATATATATATATATATATATACTGCAATATTACCTCAGGATATATACAGCCACAGAGTCCTCTCATGTATTTACTACACACTGCTGATATATATATACTGCAATATTACCTCAGGATATATACAGCTACAGAGTCCTCTCATGTATTTACTACACACTGCTGAGCAGGGGCGAACCTGCCCCTTTCGCCGCCCGAGGCGAACTACAGAAAGCCGCCCCCCCCGCGCTGGGAGGAGGGGGCGGAGCGGAGGGGACATTGTGAGCGGCACATTCTGCTACTGAATGAATCGGCCCTTTGAATCTAGTAACAAATCTCCAGCTTTGACAGTATCAATGAAAAGCCGAAGGTGCTGAGGTGAATGAAGCTATGTGATCACGTCCTATGTGTAGAAAGAGGCAGCGCTGTGATGCGCCTCAGCTCCAGCACTGGAATACACTCCAGGAGTTTCACTTTCAGTGTGTTGATGTCCCGCCCACACAAACTGGCTGAACTTACACTGCAAAATCTCATTTTAATGGGGAACTGGTAAGATAAATTTCATTTTTACAACATATTTGTCCTATAACCGTATTTCTGAGTTGTTTTGGGCACTGTGATTTTTTCAGCTTAATAGTGTCAAACTCCTTTAAATATATTGCCAGACTACGCTACAATAGTTTCATTTCATCAAGGAGGTGCAAAGTATCCTCATCTCCTGTCAGACAAAATCCTCAATTGGGCAGAGGATAATGTTCTCCCTCATCAGTCTATCTGAGAGGAGAAGACATTTGACAGGCAGATAATGCTCTTAGCTATATAGCTATAAAGTAATTGAGTTTCTGAAAGATTCTCTATTATTTAAATGCCTATATATTATATATTTACACAGCAGATCAAAGTCCTTCTGGAACATTAATAGAATTAAAATATCTTAAAATGTGAGCTAAGAGCAGCCTGGAAAACCTGCAAGACTCTGCCACCATCTAAAGGGATACCACTTAAGTATATTGTCGGACAATGCTATAGTAGTTTTGTTTCTACAATATCAGAAAAAGTACAAAGTATAAAGCAGATAACAATATCTTAGATCGTGCTCAGTTTTCACTATGATTTACTTGAATATCACATTTCAGAACGAGATATGAACGTTGTCACATGGAGACTTTACACTTAAGTAGGTTACCTGTTTCCCTTTAACATACAGTCCTATGAAAAAGTTTGGGCACCCCTATTAATCTTAATCATTTTTAGTTCTAAATATTTTGGTATTTGCAACAGCCATTTCAGTTTGATATATCTAATAACTGATGGACACAGTAATATTTCAGGATTGAAATGAGGTTTATTGTACTAACAGAAAATGTGCAATATGCATTAAACCAAAATTTGACCGGTGCAAAAGTATGGGCACCTCAACAGAAAAGTGACATTAATATTTAGTACATCCTCCTTTTGCAAAGATAACAGCTTCTAGTCGCTTCCTGTAGCTTTTAATCAGTTCCTGGATCCTGGATAAAGGGATTTTGGACAAACAATTCAAGTTCAGTTAAGTTAGATGGTCGCCGAGCATGGACAGCCCGCTTCAAATCATCCCACAGATGTTCAATGATATTCAGGTCTGGGGACTGGGATGGCCATTCCAGAACATTGTAATTGTTCCTCTGCATGAATGCCTGAGGATTTGGAGCGGTGTTTTGGATCATTGTCTTGCTGAAATATCCATCCCCGGCGTAACTTCAACTTCGTCACTGATTCTTGAACATTATTCTCAAGAATCTGCTGATACTGAGTGGAATCCATGCGACCCTCAACTTTAACAAGATTCCCGATGCCGGCATTGGCCACACAGCCCCAAAGCATGATGGAACCTCCACCAAATTTTACAGTGGGTAGCATGTGTTTTTCTTGGAATGCTGTTTCTTTTTGGACGCCATGCATAACGCCTTTTTTTATAACCAAACAACTCAATTTTTGTTTCCAAAATGAAGCTGCCTTGTCCAAATGTGCTTTTTCATACCTCAGGCAACTCTATTTGTGGCGTACGTGCAGAAACGGCTTCTTTCTCATCACTCTCCCATACAGCTTCTATTTGTGCAAAGTGCGCTGTATAGTTGACCGATGCACAGTGACACCATCTGCAGCAAGATGATGCTACAGCTCTTTGGAGGTGGTCTGTGGATTGTCCTTGACTGTTCTCACCATTCTTCTTCTCTGCCTTTCTGATATTTTTCTTGGCCTGCCACTTCTGGGCTTAACAAGAACTGTCCCTGTGGTCTTCCATTTCCTTACTATGTTCCTCACAGTGGAAACTGACAGGTTAAATCTCTGAGACAACGTTTTGTATCCTTCCCCTGAACAACTATGTTGAACAATCTTTGTTTTCAGATCATTTGAGAGCGGGCTGTCCATGTTCGGCGACCATCAAACTTAACTGAACTTGAATTGTTTTGTAGAAAGAAATGGTCCAAAATACCTTCATCCAGGATCCAGGAACTGATTAAAAGCTACAGGAAGCGACTAGAGGCTGTTATCTTTGCAAAAGGAGGATGTACTAAATATTAATGTCACTTTTCTGTTGAGGTGCCCATATTTTTGCACCGGTCAAATTTTGGTTTAATGCATATTGCGCATTTTCTGTTAGTACAATAAACCTCATTTCAATCCTGAAATATTACTGTGTCCATCAGTTATTAGATATATCAAACTGAAATGGCTGTTGCAAACACCAAAATATTTAGAACTAAAAATGATTAAGATTAATAGGGGTGCCCAAACTTTTTCATAGGACTGTACATAAAATCCTGTGGTCTCTGGATATTATGGGATCATTCATAAATACATGAGAATAACAGGTGCCCAGGTTTTATCTCCCAGCACATGAAGTCACAGTGACATGTAAAGCGTTCCTAAGCCCCAATAAATCTGCTACCAGTTTACCATTTACGCATATAATAACCAAAAACATCCTTTAAGCTCAAATACTCCATAATTAATAAAAAAAATTAACTATATATTAATAAATTAGACTTCAGTACAATAGAAAACAAAGGAATAACCTTTGTACGTTTTGCTTTGATTTTCACTTATTTTGTCTGCTGATGTTTATTTTGCATTTTTAAATAAACCAGTTTATCTCACGTTTGTACATATTCTGTTCAGAGACAAACATAACTGTAAGTATGGCATTTGTTATTGTCTAGAGATGAGCGAACAGCGTTCGATTGAGTACATGTTCGATCGGATATCAGGCTGTTCGAGATGTTCGATTCGAGTCGAACACCAGTTGGCAAACTCACTAAAAATGTGATTCCCCTCCCACCTTCCCTGGCCATTTTTTTGCACCAATAATTGTGCAGGGGAGGTGGGACAGGAATCGGAAAAAGGAATTGGCTGGCTAAATCAGGTGACCTCCAATTTATACGAACAGTGGATTTAATATCCGGTTCATATGAGACTATGAACTATGTGACTGTGAGACAGGGATAGATGTACAGGCAGGGTTAGCTAGGGATTACCTTTATTTAGGTGGGAATGTCAATCACACAGCTCTTTGGGGCTCTATCTGGTCGGGATCGCTGTCAGCTTGCGATATGCGCGAGCTGACTTTTTCCCATAGGAATGCATTGACCGGCGTTGATTGGCCGAATGCCATAAAGAGTACAGCATTGGGCCAATCAACGCTGGTTCTGCCGGAGGCTCGTCTGTGAGGAGGTGGAGTCTAAGACTGGACCAGAATGGAGACTTCTGTGGACCGATCTTAGACTCCGCCTCCTCCGGCAGAATCAGCGTTGATTGACTGAATGCTGCACTCTGTATGGCATTGGGCCAGTCAACGCTGGTCAATGCATTCCTATGCCGAGATGTAGCAGTGCTGGCCGTGCGCTCAGCACTGCTACACCAGATATGAAGCAGAGCTGAGTGTGCGCTGAACCCTACTGCACACTCAACTCTGCTGAGATGCAGCAGAGCATCTCTGATGCAGCAGAGCTGAGTGTGCAGCAGGGTTCAGCGCATCTCTGAGTGTGCAGCAGGGTTCAGCGCATCTCTGATGCAGCAAAGCTGAGTGTGCAGCAGGGTTCAGCACACACTCAGCTCTGCTTCATCTTTAATGCAGCAGAGCTTAGTGTGCAGCAGAGTTCACATCTCCGGTGTAGCAGTGCTGGTCGTGCACTCAGCTCGTCTGCATCTCTGGTGTAGCCGAGCTGAGCACGCGGCCAGCACTGCTACATCTCGGCATAGGAATGCATTGACCAGCGTTGATTGGCCGAATGTCATACAGAGTACAGCATTCGGCCAATCAACGCTGGTACTACCAGAGGAGGCGGAGTCTAAGATCGGTCCACAGCAGTCTCCATTCTGGTCCAATCTTAGACTCTGCCTCCTCACAGACGAGCCTCCGGCAGAACCAGCGTTGATTGGCCAAATGCTGTACTCTGTATGGCATTCGGCCAATCAACGCTGGTCAATGCATTCCTATGGGAAAAAGTCAGCTCCCGCATGTCGCAAGCTGACAGGGATCCCGAAGTAATACAGTGATTTGGGCATGTTAGATGCCCCCAGACATGCTTCCCCTGCTGTCCCAGTTGCATTCCAGGGTGTTGGCATCATTTCCTGGGGTGTCATAGTGGACTTGGTGACCTTCCTGAGTCGAATAGTGGTTTCTCCCTAAACGAGTATTTATTCCCCACAGACTATGATGGGGTTCGATTTTCGATCGAACAGTCGAGTATTGAGCGGCTACTCGAATCGAACTTTGAACTTCGAACATTTCACTTTTCGCTCATCTCTATTGTCTTGATTCAGTTAGGTTAACATAAAATCTATTTTACAATAGGCCAAAATTGTCTGACAAATGAGTTGAAATAATTTAAAAAAACAAAAAACTTGATAGTCTTCAGTAATTGATACCTTTTTAATGGCTAACTAATAATGATGATAGATTACAACGTTTCGGAACTCTAGGGTCCTTTCTCAAGTAAATTTAAAATTAAAGTAAAATTTACTTGAGAAAGGAGCCTAGAGTTCCGAAACGTTGTAATCTGTCATCAGTATTAGTTAGCCATTAAAAAGGTATCAACTACTGAAGACTATCAAGTTGTTGGTTTTTTTTCATATTTCCTACCCACTGGCTAACACGGTACGAGAACAAACATTTTCCTTATACTTGAAATAATTTGAAATAGAATTTGCTTGTTGACTTTCTGTAAGCTTATTTCAGATGCTGGACAGCTCCTTGTCTAGATTTGTTACTGTGTACATGACATGCATTGGGTATTTATAATGCAGGGTCAAGCACTGGTGTTAATTTACTTAAGTAGATTTCCCAATTGCGGGTTTGCATTGACATTGAGACACATACTAAACTGTAATAGTACACTATCTATCAATAAGTATTTGAACACCTGTGGTTGAATAGAAAAACAACATTTCTACATATACAATAGTTGGTATAACCCAGCAGATGCTTCCTTACAGATGGTATTGATCAATACTCCCGGATGCCTGGTGAAACTCCTGGTGTATGTGAGCCATCGGTTGGGTGCGGTTTCTCTGGCCAGCACTCGTCAGTCTCTATCATCCAGTTTCGGGGTCTGCCGACTCGGGGCACATTCCGACAATCACCATTCACCTTCCACTTCATAATCACATAGGCCACTGTCTATTTTGGGTAATTCAGTTCACTTGCTATGCCCCTTTAGGATCGACCATTTCTGTGGTACCCCACAATTACCCCTTTCTCGAAATCGGACAACTCTGCACTTCGTGGCATCTTACATGCGATTAATGCCAGTGCACTAATGCCAATGCTGTTTCCTATTTAACGGCGGAAGGGGTGACGTACATCACAACTGCAGATATCTTGCATGGATGTCCAAATACTTATTGGTAGACAGTGTATATTAACATATTCATAGTCTCACATTCATTGGCTCCTTATTATAAATATGCTATTTCAATATTTTTTCTTATTTGTATAAAATTGGCGTTTCACTGATCCATTTTATTATTTGTGCACTAGTGAGAACAGGTTATCTGGTTGTAACTAGCACAGTTGGACAAAATCACAGGTTTCTAGAACTGGAAAATGGCACCATGGTATTATATTTGACAACTGATAATGCAGTTGAAGGATGAGTCTATGAGAAAACTTCACAAAACTCAAAGCTCGAAATATATGATATGCTGAGGATTTTAGAAACAGCCGTACTACAAAACAATGTACTGCAAAGGATTACTAGGATTCCAATTCACTGAAGTAGAATGAAAAGCAAAACTTTGTGGCATGTTAATACAGCCTAAGGCTTTGTTCACACCACTTTTACTGTGTCCTGTTTGTTTAGAGTATGCACCAAGAGGTCTTCCTAGTGCATAAACTAAACATATACATATATATATGTAAGGAATGAGAAAATGCCAAAGAATATCCTTTTGATATATATTGGCATATTTTTTTTTATCTGTATAGTATGCCAGTACTATCAGCAGGCCATGCTAGGTTTGTGGACAGCAGCCCCTGCCATTCAAAACATTAACGCCATGAAAGCTATATATTGTTCCTGCCCCACATGGATAGTTTCAAGAAGAGGTCTACATGGCAATATCCGGCAGGGACAATTTTCTACAGAAATATTGGTGGCTACGTGTGCATGCTATCAGTTGGCAAAGAGCAGAGGAATCCACTGAGTGGCATGTCAGGAGCCGCGCCACCAGTAACCTGGCCAGATGGTAATTAAAGTTGCCGATCCATCTGATCACTGGGAGCGTTTTGCTGTTTTCTACACACACATTACTTTATGGAAGACTCATGAAAATGATACCAGCCATGACATATGCTAGTTGTGGATGTGGCCTGCCTACAAAGAAGACCATGAGGAGAAGAATTAGGTTGGTCTTACTCACTTGATCATGCTGAATGTTTTTGGCTGTTTGTCAGAACCAAGAGTCTAATGTTTGGCGTGATCGGCTGCTTCTGGACGATCATCACCCAGTTACAGACTCGCTGTACTTCTTTTTTTTCTATTTTTATAACTAAACCATCCCTGGTTAGTTTATTGTAGAGCATTTTATTTGTCTTTGACTGTTGCCACCTTTTACCAGGCTTTGTGTAATCAAATTGAATCCATAATTAATAGAGATGAGCGAACAGTGTTCTATCGAACTCATGTTCGATCGGATATTAGGCTGTTCGGCATGTTCGAATCGAATCGAACACCGCGTGGTAAAGTGCGCCATTACTCGATTCCCCTCCCACCTTCCCTGGCGCCTTTTTTGCTCCAATAACAGCGCAGGGTAGGTGGGACAGGAACTACGACACCGGTGACGTTGAAAAAAGTAGGCAAAACCCATTGGCTGCCGAAAACATGTGACCTCTAATTTAAAAGAACAGCGCCACCCAGGTTCTCGTCATTCTGAGCTTGCAATTCACCGGGGACAGAGGTTTCCGTCCAGTTAGCTAGGGCTTAGATTCTGGGTAGGCAGGGACAGGCTAGGATAGGAAGGAGAAGACAACCAACAGCTCTTATAAGAGCTAAATTCCAGGGAGAAGCTTGTCAGTGTAACGTGGCACTGACAGGCTCAATCGCCGCAACCCAGCTTTCCCAGGATCCTGAATGGAATACACTGACAGTGTATTCCCGTATACCCTATATATACACCCCAAATCCCCGTTCCAACGGTGTGCCCCCCCCCACCTTCACCCCAGAAATACCCTGCAAGTCCCCTAGCAATAGAATTGGGGCGATATACACCCACTATTTTTGCTACTGCCATATAGTGCCATTGTCTGACTGGGAATTCAAAGAATATATTGGGGTTACAAATACCCTCATTTCTTGCTACTGCTATATAGTGCCATTGTCTGACTGGGAATTCCAGGAATATATTGGGTTTACAAATACCCTCATTTCTTGCTACTGCTATATAGTGCCATTGTCTGACTGGGAATTCCAAGAATATATTGGGTTTACAAATACCCTCATTTCTTGCTACTGCCATATAGTGCCATTGTCTGACTGGGAATTCCAATAATATATTGGGTTTACAAATACCCTCATTTCTTGCTACTGCTATATAGTGCCATTGTCTGACTGGGAATTCAAAGAATATATAGGGGTTACAAATACCCTCATTTCTTGCTACTGCTATATAGTGCCATTGTCTGACTGGAAATTCAAAAAATATATTGGGGTTACAAATACCCTCATTTCTTGCTACTGCCATATAGTGCCATTGTCTGACTGGAAATTCAACAAATATATTGGGGTTACAAATACCCTCATTTCTTGCTACTGCCATATAGTGCCATTGTCTGACTGGGAATTCCAATAATATATTGGGTTTACAAATACCCTCATTTCTTGCTACTGCCATATAGTGCCAGTTTCTGACTGGGAATTCCAATAATATATTGGGTTTACAAATACCCTTATTTCTTGCTACTGCCATATAGTGCCATTGTCTGACTGGGAATTCAAAGAATATATTGGGGTTACAAATACCCTCATTTCTTGCTACTGCCATATAGTGCCATTGTCTGACTGGGAATTCCAGGAATATATTGGGTTTACAAATACCCTCATTTCTTGCTACTGCCATATAGTGCCATTGTCTGACTGGGAATTCCAATAATATATTGGGTTTACAAATACCCTCATTTCTTGCTACTGCCATATAGTGCCATTGTCTGACTGGGAATTCCAGGAATATATTGGGTTTACAAATACCCTCATTTCTTGCTACTGCTATATAGTGCCATTGTCTGACTGGGAATTCCAGGAATATATTGGGTTTACAAATACCCTCATTTCTTGCTACTGCTATATAGTGCCATTGTCTGACTGGGAATTCCAGGAATATATTGGGTTTACAAATACCCTCATTTCTTGCTAATGCTATATAGTGCCTTTGTCTGACTGGGAATTCCAATAATATATTGGGTTTACAAATACCCTCATTTCTTGCTACTGCCATATAGTGCCAGTTTCTGACTGGGAATTCAAAGAATATATTGGGGTTACAAATACCCTCATTTCTTGCTATTGCTATATAGTGCCTTTGACTGGGAATTCCAATAATATATTGGGTTTACAAATACCCTCATTTCTTTCCACTGCCATATAGTGCCATTGTCTGACTGGGAATTCCAATAATATATTGGGTTTACAAATACCCTCATTTCTTGCTACTGCCATATAGTGCCAGTTTCTGACTGGGAATTCCAATAATATATTGGGTTTACAAATACCCTCATTTCTTGCTACTACCATATAGTGCCATTGTCTGACTGGGAATTCCAATAATATATTGGGTTTACAAATACCCTCATTTCTTGCTACTGCCATATAGTGCCAGTTTCTGACTGGGAATTCCAATAATATATTGGGTTTACAAATACCCTCATTTCTTGCTACTGCCATATAGTGCCATTGTCTGACTGGGAATTCAAAGAATATATTGGGTTTACAAATACCCTCATTTCTTGCTACTGCTATATAGTGCCATTGTCTGACTGGGAATTCCAGGAATATATTGGGTTTACAAATACCCTCATTTCTTGCTACTGCCATATAGTGCCATTGTCTGACTGGGAATTCCAATAATATATTGGGTTTACAAATACCCTCATTTCTTGCTACTGTCATATGGTGCCAGTTTCTGACTGGGAATTCCAATAATATATTGGGTTTACAAATACCCTCATTTCTTGCTACTGCCATATAGTGCCAGTTTCTGACTGGGAATTCCAATAATATATTGGGTTTACAAATACCCTCATTTCTTGCTACTACCATATAGTGCCATTGTCTGACTGGGAATTCCAATAATATATTGGGTTTACAAATACCCTCATTTCTTGCTACTGCCATATAGTGCCAGTTTCTGACTGGGAATTCCAATAATATATTGGGTTTACAAATACCCTCATTTCTTGCTACTGCCATATAGTGCCATTGTCTGACTGGGAATTCAAAGAATATATTGGGTTTACAAATACCCTCATTTCTTGCTACTGCTATATAGTGCCATTGTCTGACTGGGAATTCCAGGAATATATTGGGTTTACAAATACCCTCATTTCTTGCTACTGCCATATAGTGCCATTGTCTGACTGGGAATTCCAATAATATATTGGGTTTACAAATACCCTCATTTCTTGCTACTGTCATATGGTGCCAGTTTCTGACTGGGAATTCCAATAATATATTGGGTTTACAAATACCCTCATTTCTTGCTACTGCCATATAGTGCCATTGTCTGACTGGTAATTCAAAGAATATATTGGGGTTACAAATACCCTCATTTCTTGCTACTGCCATATAGTGCCATTGTCTGACTGGGAATTCCAATAATAGATTGGGTTTACAAATACCCTCATTTCTTGCTACTGCCATATAGTGCCATTGTCTGACTGGGAATTCAAAGAATATATTGGGTTTACAAATACCCTCATTTCTTACTACTGCTATATAGTGCCATTGTCTGACTGGGAATTCCAATAATATATTGGGTTTACAAATACCCTCATTTCTTGCTACTGCTATATAGTGCCATTGTCTGACTGGGAATTCCAAGAATATATTGGGTTTACAAATACCCTCATTTCTTGCTACTGCCATATAGTGCCATTGTCTGACTGGGAATTCCAATAATATATTGGGTTTACAAATACACTCATTTCTTGCTACTGCCATATAGTGCCAGTTTCTGACTGGGAATTCCAATAATATATTGGGTTTACAAATACCCTTATTTCTTGCTACTGCCATATAGTGCCATTGTCTGACTGGGAATTCAAAGAATATATTGGGGTTACAAATACCCTCATTTCTTGCTACTGCCATATAGTGCCATTGTCTGACTGGGAATTCCAGGAATATATTGGGTTTACAAATACCCTCATTTCTTGCTACTGCCATATAGTGCCATTGTCTGACTGGGAATTCCAATAATATATTGGGTTTACAAATACCCTCATTTCTTGCTACTGCCATATAGTGCCAGTTTCTGACTGGGAATTCCAATAATATATTGGGTTTACAAACACTCTCATTTCTTGCTACTGCCATATAGTGCCATTGTCTGACTGGGAATTCCAGGAATATATTGGGTTTACAAATACCCTCATTTCCTGCTACTGTTATATAGTGCCATTGTCTGACTGGGAATTCCAGGAATATATTGGGTTTACAAATACCCTCATTTCTTGCTACTGCTATATAGTGCCTTTGTCTGACTGGGAATTCCCATAATATATTGGGTTTACAAATACCCTCATTTCTTGCTACTGCCATATAGTGCCAGTTTCTGACTGGGAATTCAAAGAATATATTGGGGTTACAAATACCCTCATTTCTTGCTATTGCTATATAGTGCCTTTGACTGGGAATTCCAATAATATATTGGGTTTACAAATACCCTCATTTCTTTCTACTGCCATATAGTGCCATTGTCTGACTGGGAATTCCAATAATATATTGGGATTACAAATACCCTCATTTCTTGCTACTGCCATATAGTGCCAGTTTCTGACTGGGAATTCCAATAATATATTGGGTTTACAAATACCCTCATTTCTTGCTACTACCATATAGTGCCATTGTCTGACTGGGAATTCCAATAATATATTCGGTTTACAAATACCCTCATTTCTTGCTACTGCCATATAGTGCCAGTTTCTGACTGGGAATTCCAATAATATATTGTGTTTACAAATACCCTCATTTCTTGCTACTGCCATATAGTGCCATTGTCTGACTGGGAATTCCAGGAATATATTGGGTTTACAAATACCCTCATTTCTTGCTACTGCCATATAGTGCCATTGTCTGACTGGGAATTCCAATAATATATTGGGTTTACAAATACCCTCATTTCTTGCTACTGCCATATAGTGCCATTGTCTGACTGGGAATTCAAAGAATATATTGGGGTTACAAATACCCTCATTTCTTGCTACTGCCATATAGTGCCATTGTCTGACTGGGAATTCCAGGAATATATTGGGTTTACAAATACCCTCATTTCTTGCTACTGCCATATAGTGCCATTGTCTGACTGTGAATTCCAAGAATATATTGGGTTTACAAATACCCTCATTTCTTGCTACTGCCATATAGTGCCAGTTTCTGACTGGGAATTCCAATGTTATATTGGGTTTACAAATACCCTCATTTCTTGCTACTGCCATATAGTGCCATTGTCTGACTGGGAATTCAAAGAATATATTGGGGTTACAAATACCCTCATTTCTTGCTACTGCCATATAGTGCCATTGTTTGACTGGGAATTCCAGGAATATATTGGGTTTACAAATACCCTCATTTCTTGCTACTGCCATATAGTGCCATTGTCTGACTGGGAATTCCAATAATATATTGGGTTTACAAATACCCTCATTTCTTGCTACTGCCATATAGTGCCAGTTTCTGACTGGGAATTCCAATAATATATTGGGTTTACAAATACCCTCATTTCTTGCTCCTGCCATATAGTGCCATTGTCTGACTGGGAATTCAAAGAATATATTGGGGTTACAAATACCCTCATTTCTTGCTACTGCCATATAGTGCCATTGTCTGACTGGGAATTCCAGGAATATATTGGGTTTACAAATACCCTCATTTCTTGCTACTGCCATATAGTGCCATTGTCTGACTAGGAATTCCAATAATATATTGGGGTACAAATACCCTCATTTCTTGCTACTGCCATATAGTGCCAGTTTCTGACTGGGAATTCCAATAATATATTGGGTTTACAAATACCCTCATTTCTTGCTACTGCCATATAGTGCCATTGTCTGACTGGGAATTCCAGGAATATATTGGGTTTACAAATACCCTCATTTCTTGCTACTGCCATATAGTGTCAGTTTCTGACTGGGAATTCCAATAATATATTGGGTTTACAAATACCCTCATTTCTTGCTACTGCCATATAGTGCTATTGTCTGTCTGGGAATTCCAATAATATATTAGGTTTACAAATACCCTCATTTCTTGCTACTGCCATATAGTGCCAGTTTCTGACTGGGAATTCCAATAATATATTGGGTTTACAAATACCCTCATTTCTTGCTACTGCTATATAGTGCCTTTGTCTGATTGGGAATTCCAATAATATATTGGGTTTACAAATACCCTCATTTCTTGCTACTGCCATATAGTGCCTGTTTCTGACTGGGAATTCCAATAATATATTGGGTTTACAAATACCCTCATTTCTTGCTACTTCCATATAGTGCCATTGTCTGACTGGGAATTCCAGGAATATATTGGGTTTACAAATACCCTCATTTCTTGCTACTGCTATATAGTGCCATTGTCTGACTGGGAATTCCAGGAATATATTGGGTTTACAAATACCCTCATTTCTTTCTACTGCCATATAGTGCCATTGTCTGACTGGGAATTCCAATAATATATTGGGTTTACAAATACCCTCATTTCTTGCTACTGCCATATGGTGCCAGTTTCTGACTGGGAATTCCAATAATGTATTTTGGTTTACAAATACCCTCATTTCTTGCTACTGCCATATAGTGCCATTGTCTGACTGGGAATTCAAAGAATATATTGGGGTTACAAATACCCTCATTTCTTGCTACTGCCATATAGTGCCATTGTCTGACTTGGAATTCCAGGAATATATTGGGTTTACAAATATTCTCATTTCTTGCTACTGCCATATAGTGCCATTGTCTGACTGGGAATTCCAATAATATATTGGGTTTACAAATACCCTCATTTCTTGCTACTGCTATATAGTGCCATTGTCTGACTGGGAATTCAAAGAATATATTGGGGTTACAAATACCCTCATTTCTTGATACTGCTATATAGTGCCTTTGTCTGACTGGGAATTCAAAGAATATATTGGGGTTACAAATACCCTCATTTCTTGCTACTGCTATATAGTGCCATTGTCTGACTGGGAATTCAAAGAATATATTGGGGTTACAAATACCCTCAATTCTTGCTACTGCCATATAGTGCCATTGTCTGACTGGGAATTCCAAGAATATATTGGGTTTACAAATACCCTCATTTCTTGCTACTGCCATATAGTGCCATTGTCTGACTGTGAATTCCAAGAATATGTTGGGTTTACAAATACCCTCATTTCTTGCTACTGCCATATAGTGCCAGTTTCTGACTGGGAATTCCAATAATATATTGGGTTTACAAATACCCTCATTTCTTGCTACTGCCATATAGTGCCATTGTCTGACTGGGAATTCCAATAATATATTGGGGTTACAAATACCCTCATTTCTTGTTACTGCCATATAGTGCCATTGTCTGACTGGGAATTCCAGGAATATATTGGGTTTACAAATACCCTCATTTCTTGCTACTGCCATATAGTGCCATTGTCTGACTGGGAATTCCAATAATATATTGGGTTTACAAATACCCTCATTTCTTGCTACTGCCATATAGTGCCAGTTTCTGACTGGGAATTCCAATAATATATTGGGTTTACAAATACCCTCATTTCTTGCTACTGCCATATAGTGCCATTGTCTGACTGGGAATTCAAAGAATATATTGGGGTTACAAATACCCTCATTTCTTGCTACTGCCATATAGCGCCATTGTCTGACTGGGAATTCCAGGAATATATTGGGTTTACAAATACCCTCATTTCTTGCTACTGCCATATAGTGCCATTGTCTGACTGGGAATTCCAATAATATATTGGGTTTACAAATACCCTCATTTCTTGCTACTGCCATATAGTGCCAGTTTCTGACTGGGAATTCCAATAATATATTGGGTTTACAAATACCCTCATTTCTTGCTACTGCCATATAGTGCCATTGTCTGACTGGGAATTCCAGGAATATATTGGGTTTACAAATACCCTCATTTCTTGCTACTGCTATATAGTGCCATTGTCTGACTGGGAATTCCAGGAATATATTGGGTTTACAAATACCCTCATTTCTTGCTACTGCCATATAGTGCCATTGTCTGACTGTGAATTCCAAGAATATATTGGGTTTACAAATACCCTCATTTCTTGCTACTGCCATATAGTGTCAGTTTCTGACTGGGAATTCCAATGTTATATTGGGTTTACAAATACCCTCATTTCTTGCTACTGCCATATAGTGCCATTGTCTGACTGGGAATTCAAAGAATATATTGGGGTTACAAATACCCTCATTTCTTGCTACTGCCATATAGTGCCATTGTTTGACTGGGAATTCCAGGAATATATTGGGTTTACAAATACCCTCATTTCTTGCTACTGCCATATAGTGCCATTGTCTGACTGGGAATTCCAATAATATATTGGGTTTACAAATACCCTCATTTCTTGCTACTGCCATATAGTGCCAGTTTCTGACTGGGAATTCCAATAATATATTGGGTTTACAAATACCCTCATTTCTTGCTCCTGCCATATAGTGCCATTGTCTGACTGGGAATTCAAAGAATATATTGGGGTTACAAATACCCTCATTTCTTGCTACTGCCATATAGTGCCATTGTCTGACTGGGAATTCCAGGAATATATTGGGTTTACAAATACCCTCATTTCTTGCTACTGCCATATAGTGCCATTGTCTGACTAGGAATTCCAATAATATATTGGGGTACAAATACCCTCATTTCTTGCTACTGCCATATAGTGCCAGTTTCTGACTGGGAATTCCAATAATATATTGGGTTTACAAATACCCTCATTTCTTGCTACTGCCATATAGTGCCATTGTCTGACTGGGAATTCCAGGAATATATTGGGTTTACAAATACCCTCATTTCTTGCTACTGCCATATAGTGTCAGTTTCTGACTGGGAATTCCAATAATATATTGGGTTTACAAATACCCTCATTTCTTGCTACTGCCATATAGTGCTATTGTCTGTCTGGGAATTCCAATAATATATTAGGTTTACAAATACCCTCATTTCTTGCTACTGCCATATAGTGCCAGTTTCTGACTGGGAATTCCAATAATATATTGGGTTTACAAATACCCTCATTTCTTGCTACTGCTATATAGTGCCTTTGTCTGATTGGGAATTCCAATAATATATTGGGTTTACAAATACCCTCATTTCTTGCTACTGCCATATAGTGCCTGTTTCTGACTGGGAATTCCAATAATATATTGGGTTTACAAATACCCTCATTTCTTGCTACTTCCATATAGTGCCATTGTCTGACTGGGAATTCCAGGAATATATTGGGTTTACAAATACCCTCATTTCTTGCTACTGCTATATAGTGCCATTGTCTGACTGGGAATTCCAGGAATATATTGGGTTTACAAATACCCTCATTTCTTTCTACTGCCATATAGTGCCATTGTCTGACTGGGAATTCCAATAATATATTGGGTTTACAAATACCCTCATTTCTTGCTACTGCCATATGGTGCCAGTTTCTGACTGGGAATTCCAATAATGTATTTGGGTTTACAAATACCCTCATTTCTTGCTACTGCCATATAGTGCCATTGTCTGACTGGGAATTCAAAGAATATATTGGGGTTACAAATACCCTCATTTCTTGCTACTGCCATATAGTGCCATTGTCTGACTTGGAATTCCAGGAATATATTGGGTTTACAAATATTCTCATTTCTTGCTACTGCCATATAGTGCCATTGTCTGACTGGGAATTCCAATAATATATTGGGTTTACAAATACCCTCATTTCTTGCTACTGCTATATAGTGCCATTGTCTGACTGGGAATTCAAAGAATATATTGGGGTTACAAATACCCTCATTTCTTGATACTGCTATATAGTGCCTTTGTCTGACTGGGAATTCAAAGAATATATTGGGGTTACAAATACCCTCATTTCTTGCTACTGCTATATAGTGCCATTGTCTGACTGGGAATTCAAAGAATATATTGGGGTTACAAATACCCTCAATTCTTGCTACTGCCATATAGTGCCATTGTCTGACTGGGAATTCCAGGAATATATTGGGTTTACAAATACCCTCATTTCTTGCTACTGCCATATAGTGCCATTGTCTGACTGTGAATTCCAAGAATATGTTGGGTTTACAAATACCCTCATTTCTTGCTACTGCCATATAGTGCCAGTTTCTGACTGGGAATTCCAATAATATATTGGGTTTACAAATACCCTCATTTCTTGCTACTGCCATATAGTGCCATTGTCTGACTGGGAATTCCAATAATATATTGGGGTTACAAATACCCTCATTTCTTGTTACTGCCATATAGTGCCATTGTCTGACTGGGAATTCCAGGAATATATTGGGTTTACAAATACCCTCATTTCTTGCTACTGCCATATAGTGCCATTGTCTGACTGGGAATTCCAATAATATATTGGGTTTACAAATACCCTCATTTCTTGCTACTGCCATATAGTGCCAGTTTCTGACTGGGAATTCCAATAATATATTGGGTTTACAAATACCCTCATTTCTTGCTACTGCCATATAGTGCCATTGTCTGACTGGGAATTCAAAGAATATATTGGGGTTACAAATACCCTCATTTCTTGCTACTGCCATATAGCGCCATTGTCTGACTGGGAATTCCAGGAATATATTGGGTTTACAAATACCCTCATTTCTTGCTACTGCCATATAGTGCCATTGTCTGACTGGGAATTCCAATAATATATTGGGTTTACAAATACCCTCATTTCTTGCTACTGCCATATAGTGCCAGTTTCTGACTGGGAATTCCAATAATATATTGGGTTTACAAATACCCTCATTTCTTGCTACTGCCATATAGTGCCATTGTCTGACTGGGAATTCCAGGAATATATTGGGTTTACAAATACCCTCATTTCTTGCTACTGCTATATAGTGCCATTGTCTGACTGGGAATTCCAGGAATATATTGGGTTTACAAATACCCTCATTTCTTGCTACTGCCATATAGTGCCAGTTTCTGACTGGGAATTCCAATAATATATTGGGTTTACAAATACCCTCATTTCTTGCTACTGCCATACAGTGCCATTGTCTGACTGGGTTTTCAATGAATATATTGGGGTTACAAATACCCTCATTTCTTGCTACTGCCATATAGTGCCATTGTCTGTCTGAGAATTCCAATAATATATTGGGTTTACAAATACCCTCATTTCTTGCTACTGCCATATAGTGCCATTGTCTGACTGGGAATTCCAGGAATTTATTGGGTTTACAAACACCCTCATTTCTTGATACTGCTGTATAGTGCCATTGTCTGACTGGGAATTCCAGGAATATATTGGGTTTACAAATACCCTCATTTCTTGCTACTGCCATATAGTGCCATTGTCTGACTGGGAATTCCAATAATATATTGGGTTTACAAATACCCTCATTTCTTGCTACTGCCATATAGTGCCAGTTTCTGACTGGGAATTCAAAGAATATATTGGGGTTACCAATACCCTCATTTCTTGCTACTGCTATATAGTGCCTTTGTCTGACTGGGAATTCCAATAATATATTGGGTTTACAAATACCCTCATTTCTTGCTACTGCCATATAGTGCCATTGTCTGACTGGGAATTCCAATAATATATTGGGTTTACAAATACCCTCATTTCTTGCTACTGCCATATAGTGCCAGTTTCTGACTGGGAATTCCAATAATATATTGGGTTTACAAATACCCTCATTTCTTGCTACTGCCATATAGTGCCATTGTCTGAATGGGAATTCCAATAATATATTGGGTTTACAAATGCCCTCATTTCTTGCTACTGCCATATAGTGCCATTGTCTGACTGGGAATTCCAGGAATTTATTGGGTTTACAAATACCCTCATTTCTTGATACTGCTGTATAGTGCCATTGTCTGACTGGGAATTCCAGGAATATATTGGGTTTACAAATACCCTCATTTCTTGCTACTGCCATATAGTGCCATTGTCTGACTGGGAATTCCAAGAATATATTGGGTTTACCAATACCCTTATTTCTTGCTACTGCTATATAGTGCCTTTGTCTGACTGGGAATTCCAATAATATATTGGGTTTACAAATACCCTCATTTCTTGCTACTGCCATATAGTGCCAGTTTCTGACTGGGAATTCCAATAATATATTGGGTTTACAAATACCCTCATTTCTTGCTACTGCCATATAGTGCCATTGTCTGAATGGGAATTCCAATAATATATTGGGTTTACAAATACCCTCATTTCTTGCTACTGCCATATAGTGCCATTGTCTGACTGGGAATTCCAGGAATTTATTGGGTTTACAAATACCCTCATTTCTTGATACTGCTGTATAGTGCCATTGTCTGACTGGGAATTCCAGGAATATATTGGGTTTACAAATACCCTCATTTCTTGCTACTGCCATATAGTGCCATTGTCTGAATGGGAATTCCAATAATATATTGGGTTTACAAATACCCTCATTTCTTGCTACTGCCATATAGTGCCATTGTCTGACTGGGAATTCCAATAATATATTGGGTTTACAAATACCCTCATTTCTTGCTACTGCCATATAGTGCCAGTTTCTGACTGGGAATTCCAATAATATATTGGGTTTACAAATACCCTCATTTCTTGCTACTGCCATATAGTGCCAGTTTCTGACTGGGAATTACAATAATATATTGGGTTTACAAATACCCTCATTTCTTGCTACTGCCATATAGTGCCATTGTCTGACTGGGAATTCAAAGAATATATTGGGGTTACAAATACCCTCATTTCTTGCTACTGCCATATAGTGCCAGTTTCTGACTGGGAATTCAAAATGCGTAAGGCTCCCGGAAAGGGACCTGGACGAGGCCGTGGGCGAGGTCGGGGGAATGGTTCGTGGGAGCAAGGTAGCAGTGAAGCCACAGGGCGTCCCGTGCCTACTCCTGTGGGGCAGCAAGCATTGCGCCACTCCACAGTGCCAGGGTTGCTTGCCACATTAACTAAACTGCAGGGTACAAACCTTACTAGGCCCGAGAACCAGGAACAGGTCTTGCAATGGCTGTCGGATAACGCTTACAGCACATTGTCCAGCAGCCAGTCAGACTCTGCCTCCTCTCCTCCTATTACCCAACAGTCTTGTCCTCCTTTCTCCCAAAATTCCCAAGCTTCACAGAACAATAACCCCAACTGTCCCTGCTCCCCAGAGCTGTTCTCCGCTCCTTTCATTGTCCCTCAACCTGCCCCTCCACGTCGCGATTCCACGAACCTAACAGAGGAGCATCTGTGTCCAGATGCTCAAACACTATAGTCTCCTCCATCTCCGTTCGATTTGGTGGTGGATGACCAGCAACCCACCCTCATCGACGACGATGTGACGCAGTTGCTGTCAGGGCATCCAGTTGACCTGCGCATTGTGCGGGAGGAGGAGATGAGACAGGAGTTGGAAGAGGAAGTGGTGGATGATGAGGACACTGACCCGACCTGGACAGGGGGGATGTCAAGCGGGGAAAGTAGTGTGGATGTTGAGGCAGGTGCAGCACCAAAAAGGGTAGCTAGAGGCAGAGGCAGAGGTCAGCAGCTTAGGCGAAGCCAGGCCACACCCGGAATCTCCCAAGATGTTCCAGTTCGTACCCAGCCCCGAAAAACTCCCACCTCGAGGGCACGTTTCTCGAAGGTGTGGAGTTTTTTCAAGGAATGCGACGAGGACAGATATAGTGTTGTTTGCACAATTTGCCTCTCGAAATTGATTAGGGGCTCTGAGAAGAGCAACCTGTCCACCACTTCAATGCGCCGTCATTTGGAATCCAAGCACTGGAATCAGTGGCAGGCAGCAACGGCAGGACAAAGGCCGCCTGCCGTTCACGCCTCTGCCTCTGCCTCTGCCACTGCCACTGCCACTGCCACTGCTGACTGTGCTGGCGATGCACTCCAGAGGACGAGCCAGGACACCACTTCATCTGCCTCCGCCACTTTGTTGACTTCTTCCTCATCCTCCCCTGTTCCTGTCTTATCTCCTTCTCCAGAAATACACCGCTAACCACCCACACGCGCAAGCCTTGAACGCCAACATCGCTAAACTGCTGGCCCAGGAGATTTTGGCGTTCCGGCTTGTTGAAACTCCCGCCTTCCTGGACCTGATGTCAACTGCGGCACCTCGCTATGCCGTCCCTAGCCGTCACTACTTCTCCCGGTGTGCCGTCCCCGCCTTGCACCAGCACGTGTCACTCAACATCAGGCAGGCCCTTAGTTCCGCGCTTTGCACAAAGGTCCACTTGACCACCGACGCGTGGACAAGTGCATGCAGACAGGGACGCTACATTTCACTGACGGCACACTGGGTGAATGTAGTTGAGGCTGGGACTGCTTCCCAAACTGGCCCGGTGTACCTCGTCTCCACGCCTAACGTTCCTGGCAGGGACACGAGAAGAACACCCCCCCTCCTCCTCCTCCTCCACCGCCTCCTCCTCCGCTGTTAGATTGACCCCAGCTACGAGTTGGAAACGTTGCAGCACTGGCGTTGGTAGACGTCAGCAGGCCGTGCTGAAGCTGATCAGCTTGGGGGACAGACAGCACACTGCCTCCGAGGTGAGGGATGCCCTCCTCGATGAGATGGCAATATGGTTTGAGCCGCTGCACCTGGGCCCAGGCATGGTCGTTTGTGATAACGGCCGGAACCTGGTAGCAGCTCTGGAGCTTGCCGGACTCCAACATGTTCCATGCCTGGCCCACGTCTTCAACCTAGTGGTGCAACGTTTCCTAAAGAGCTACCCCAATGTTCCAGAGCTACTGGTGAAAGTGCGGCGCATGTGCGCCCACTTTCGCAAGTCGACAGTAGCCGCTGCTAGCTTAAAATCTCTCCAGCAACGCCTGCATGTGCCACAACACCGGCTTTTGTGCGACGTCCCCACACGCTGGAACTCAACGTTTCAGATGTTGAATAGAGTGGTTGAGCAGCAGAGACCTTTGATGGAATACCAGCTACAAAACCCTAGGGTGCCACAAAGTCAGCTGCCTCAGTTTCTCATCCATGAGTGGCCATGGATGAGAGACCTTTGTGACATCCTACGGGTGTTTGAGGAGTCCACAAGGAGGGTGAGCTCTGAGGATGCGATGGTGAGCCTTACAATCCCACTCTTGTGTGTTCTGAGAGAATCCCTGATTGACATCAGGGATAACTCAGATCACACAGAGGAGTCAGGGATAGCATCCGATCCGTCACAGCTGGAGAGTAGGTCCACACATCTGTCCGCTTCATCGCGTTTAATGGAGGAGGAGGAGGAGGAGGAGGAAGAAGAGTTGTCCGATGATGTGATGGTGATACAGGAGGCTTCCGGGCAACTTCAAATCGTCCCATTGTTGCAGCGCGGATGGGCAGACATGGAGGATGAGGAGGAAATGAAGATTGAACTTTCCGGTGGGGCCAGAGGAGTCATGCCAACTAACACTGTGGCAGACATGGCTGAGTTCATGTTGGGGTGCTTTACAACCGACAAGCGTATTGTCAAAATCATGGAGGACAACCAGTACTGGATCTTTGCTATCCTTGACCCTCGGTATAAAAACATCTCCTCTTTTATTCCGGTAGAGGGGAGGGCCAATCGCATCAATGCTTGCCACAAGCAATTGGTGCAGAATATGATGGAGATGTTTCCAGCATGTGACGTTGGCGGCAGGGAGGGCAGTTCCTCCAGTAGGCGACCAAGTTCTCACCGGTCCACACAAACGAGGGGCACACTGTCTAAGGTCTGGGACACCTTGATGGCACCCCCTCGCCAAAGTGCCGCCACGGAGGGTCCTAGTGTCACCAGGCGTGAGAAGTATAGGCGCATGTTGCGGGAATACCTTTCCGACCACAGCCCTGTCCTCTCCGACCCCTCTGCGCCCTACACGTATTGGGTGTCGAAGTTGGACCTGTGGCTTGAACTTGCCCTATATGCCTTGGAGGTGCTGTCCTGTCCTGCCGCCAGCGTCCTATCTGAGAGGGTGTTCAGTGCAGCCGGTGGCATCATCACTGACAAGCGCACCCGTCTGTCAGCTGAGAGTGCCGACCGGCTCACTTTGATAAAAATGAACCACCACTGGATAGAGCCTTCATTTTTGTGCCCACCTGTGTAAAGCACCCCAACATGAAACTCTATGTCTGTGCTCAACCTCTCCAATTCCTCCGCATCCTCATACTCATCCACCATAAGCATTGCACAATTCTGCTAATACTAGGCTCCCTCCACCCTGATTTCCCCCAACTCTGCTGGTTAGAGGCTCCCTCCACCCTGATTTCCCCCAACTCTGCTGGTTAGAGGCTCCCTCCACCCTGATTTCCCCCAACTCTGACTGTTAGAGGCTCCCTCCACCCTGCTTTCCCCCAACTCTGCTGGTTAGAGGCTCCCTCCACCCTGATTTCCCCCAACTCTACTGGTTAGAGGCTCCCTCCATCCTAATTTCCCACAACTCTGCTGGTTAGAGGCTCCCTCCACCCTGATTTCCCACAACTCTGCTGGTTAGAGGCTCCCTCCACCCTGATTTCCCACAACTCTACTGGTTAGAGGCTCCCTCCACCATGAATTGGTCCAAACTGGGCTGGTTAGAGGCTCCCTCCACCATGAATTTGGCCAAACTGGGGTTTTTAGAGGCTCCCTCCACCATGAATTGGTCCAAACTGGGGTTTTTAGAGGCTCCCTCCACCATGAATTTGGCCAAACTGGGGTTTTTAGAGGCTCCCTCCACCATGAATTGGTCCAAACTGGGGTTTTTAGAGGCTTCCTCCACCATGAATTTGCCCAAACTGGGCTGGTTAGAGGCTCCCTCCACCATGAATTTGCCCAAACTGGGCTGTTTAGAGGCTCCCTCCACCATGAATTTGCCCAAACTGGGGTTTTTAGAGGCTCCCTCCACCATGAGTTGGTCCAAACTGGGGTTTTTAGAGGCTCCCTCCACCATGAATTTGCCCAAACTGGGGTTTTTAGAGGCTCCCTCCACCATGAATTTGCCCAAACTGGGCTGGTTAGAAGCTCCCTCCACCATGAATTTGCCCAAACTGGGCTGTTTAGAGGCTCCCTCCACCATGAATTTGCCCAAACTGGGGTTTTTAGAGGCTCCCTCCACCATGAGTTGGTCCAAACTGGGGTTTTTAGAGGCTCCCTCCACCATGAATTTGCCCAAACTGGGGTTTTTAGAGGCTCCCTCCACCATGAATTTGGCCAAACTGGGGTTTTTAGAGGCTCCCTCCACCATGAATTGGTCCAAACTGGGGTTTTTAGAGGCTCCCTCCACCATGAATTTGCCCAAACTGGGGTTTTTAGAGGCTCCCTCCACCATGAATTGCTCCAAACTGGGGTTTTTAGAGGCTCCCTCCACCATGAATTGGTCCAAACTGGGGTTTTTAGAGGCTCCCTCCACCATGAATTGGTTCAAACTGGGGTTTTTAGAGGCTCCCTCCACCATGAATTTGCCCAAACTCTGCTGGTTAGAGGCTCAATCCACCCTGATTTTCAAAACAAATGTTGGTGCCAACCTCAACTTACTACAAGGGCCAAATTCACTGCTGGTGACAAGCTCTCCTCACTCCAAGTGCCAAATACACATGTTTCAAGGTGTTTTCCTCCTGTCAGAGAGGTGGTATTGAGTGTGTAAAGTGTGTAGTTGTTAGGCTGTGATGTTGGGGTAATAGAGGGTCTTTGGTGTGTTAGATGCCCCCAGACATGCTTCCCCTGCTGTCCCAGTGTCATTCCAGGGTGTTGGTATCATTTCCTGGGGTGTCATAGTGGACTTGGTGACCCTCCAGACACGGATTTGGGTTTCCCCCTTAACGAGTATATGTTCCCCATAGACTATAATGGGGTTCGAAACCCGTTCGAACACACGAACAGTGAGCGGCTGTTCGATTCGAATTTCGAACCTCGAACATTTTAGTGTTTGCTCATCTCTAATAATTAATATTAGCCGTATTCATCATTTTCTGACAGATTTGAACATATCTATATATTTTTTTTTTTAAATTGTGTGGCCTATATGGCACTGAGAACAACGAAAAGGGGCACCCCCACTAGAAAATATTAAAACTTAACCTTTATTGGTGGTTCATTAAAAATAGGTGCACAAACACAGAATGCGGCCCCCATATATAAAGCAGCGGGTATATATGTGTGTAAAATTGCCCAGTCCCTAGTAGTGTTAGGTATTTACTTGTTCCCCTCCCTTTTCCACAACAAGGAGATTACTATAGGTAGTAAACAGAGTGTTTTTAGCTAAGATGTTTAAGCTAATTACCTAAGTATCCGTAGCACTGATACATGTATTACATAGGTGTTAGTGACAACAGTGCCAGAGGCCTCTATGAAAGTATCGGGACCCATCATCTGGGTCCTGAGAACTGCGGTTTTGACCACACACCACTAG